>NW_015159772.1:109251-110583 GCF_001447785.1 Gekko japonicus
CCCCCAGCTTGTCTCTCTGATCTGGGAGCAGGTTTTTTAGTGTCCGAAGCAGGAGACCTACAGTGGGTTTCTTCCCCAGCAAGAGACTTTTGCCACCTGCAAAGACATACTGCACTGATTATCCAGAGGCCTTCATTCTTGCTGATCACGACGATGCCCAAAAGCAGCAAGTAGCAAAGATATCAAGATCATGCTGGGGGTACAGCTCAGTGGGCTCTTGAATATCTATGGAGTCCCAGTGGGTCCAGTCGCGCCTGGAAATATTTCTTCTAGTTTCACCAGTTGTGTTGGATCTGACTATTATTTGGCTGTATGAGAATGCTCCGTAGAAGGGAGTGTACTTCGGGATGGAGTTTTGTCAAAGAGTTAGTCGTGGGGATTATCACATGCCCAGGAAGCTCAGGCTCGAGCAGCTTGCGTGCAAGGTGGTTTACTCTCAAACCTATATGTACAGGATTAGGTTCTTAGCTAGGTGGTACTAAATTTGAAATATACACCACATATTTGTGTGTGGGATGTCATTACTTGGGGGGGGGGACACACTGTGAAGACCTAGTGCACTTTCTCCAAAATGAGCCATCTCCAGCTATTCCCTGAGTTTGCTCACCATGATGCCCCCTTCTGCAGATGCCGTGGTACTGCTCTCTGGTATTCACGTTTGGCCTCTTCCTTCAGCCAACCCCCCCCCCCCCCCCCACCCCTTTTCTTCTTCACTTCTCAAAGTCAAAGAAGTGTCTTTGATCCTGGTTAGCTTTCCCAATGGCTGGTTTAATGCTGCAGGGGAAGCATGGAGGAAAGATGCCTCCGTGAAAGGAATTAGCAAACTAGGATGGAGGTTTGCACAACAGTTGCCCTCTTGGACTGTGCAGCTCATGCTGACCTTGTTAGTTCCCGTCCTTTGGACTATCCAGGATCAGCTTAGTTCCCCCTGTGGCTCCTGGGCATCGTGCATGCCGAATCAGCAGTTCTGACATTTAGAACAGTGGTCCACAACCTTGGCAGGGGGGGGATGACGCAGAAGTCCAAATTTACTTGGTATAGTGTCTTATTAAAAAAAAAAACCCACAGACAAACAACAAACAAAGTATGCACAAATCAATAAAAATACAAAAGCCTGGGACTCATTCTTGGGTCAGGATCGACAGGTTGAGAAATGCTGTCTTAGAAAATGCCACACAACCTAGAAGCACTTCAGTGTACTGCCCTTCAGTCTTTTAATGCTCTGGACAAAGAAAGTGGCAGATAAGCAAAGCAACCAACAGAGGGCAATGAGCACAGCCTACTCTGCTAGCTTTGTCCTGACGCTAATATTTGCCATTTTCATTCCTCCCA
>NW_015159772.1:110598-142645 GCF_001447785.1 Gekko japonicus
GAATGCACAGGAACGGAGTTCCAGCTGGCTTCAGAGTTGGCCACACCCATTACAGCTAAAACCTCTATGTGCGTGGCTGCAGAGGGAAGGGCTGGAGAGTGACCCCCTGGCGACTCCAAGGCGGGCGGACCGGGGGGGGGGCCCTGGAAGGATCAGGGAGGCATTTAAGTGGGTTTAAACTGCCTTCCCTTCCCTTCAAGGGGTGGCTTGCCCAGACACGCCACAGCTGCAGGGCGCCCAGGCAAGCCAAGGGAAGGCATGGGGTGTGGCTTAATATGGTAATGAGCTGCACTGTCAGGGGCATGGCCTAATATGCTAGTGAGTTTCTGCTGTTGGATATGGCCTATTATGCTAATAAGTTCCTGCTGGGCTTTTTCTACAAAAAAAGCCCTGCGGCTACCTGCTTTTAATTTTTACCCATCAGGACTAGCAGCAGCTGTTGTTATTAAAAGTGGTGTGAGAGTTAAACCTTCCCCTTGCCCAGTGACATAGCTCCAACCAAAACCAGGGCCCATGGAACTATTTTTTTTCTTGAACCATTAGTTATTATGTTGTGATAGCCACCGGGCCATCCTAAACAGTCACTAGGCTTAGAAGGGTGTGACTCTGCTTAGGACAACACCGTCAGCCATGCATCTCCCAGACTCCCATCTGTAGTTGTAGTTGACTCTGGCACACCTGCACCTCGGCTGGACCACTTCACATTGCGGGGGAGGGGGGGAGATGTACAATTGCATGTCCACACAAAAAGAAATCTCTTTACACAGAAAACTAGCCTGTCAGGGAGAAGGCTTCTCTTATGAACATAAGAAAAGCCTTGCTAGATCAGAGTCAGACCAGTGGACCATATAAGCCAGCATCCTGTTTCCAATAGGAGTCAACCAGATGTCCTGGAAGGAACAGACTCAGGAGATGGAGGCCAGACCCTCCCCAAGTCTCCATTGTTGGCCTCTGGCAACTGGAACTGGTATCCATGCCTCTGAACATGGAGGTTCCTGTTAACCATCATGGCTAATACAAATGATGGACTGATCCTCTATGAAAAGGACAGTCTCTCATCTCTATATTAAAATGTTTATCTGCACACAGAAAACTAACATTTTCCTAGGTTTTTCCCTGACGTGCTGGTTTTGCATGTATAGGGTTTCCCCACCCTAAAATGGAAGAGTCCTTAGGTGTATGAGTCCCACTGCACGTAGAACAAAGCCTTGGCCTTCACACATGTTATGTTCTGAATTATTGTTTGAATATGGTATCGTAATCTTTGCATTACTATTGGTTAAGAATAAAGATTGTTCATTGGTCCTAAAGCCAACTGAAAGCAACCAATCAAATGGCTCCGCTTAGGGCCAATCAAGCCTATGGCACAGAGTTACAATGTTGTTGTTCCACTATGCAATGGTATAAATATAGAGAAACTGCAAGCATTGTTGTTGTTGAAGTCCTGAAGCAATGTTGAAGAAAGGTTTTGGTTAATGGTTCATTGTCTCCTGCCTCAATACTTGAAAACACACGTATCATCCAACATGGCAGCCAGGCGTATTGGCCTCCCGTGGTGGTGGTGGGAGGTGCTGACAAGTTGCAGCCGACTTCATGGCAACCCTGTAGGGTTTTCAAGGCAAGAGTCTTTCAGAGGTGGTTTGTCATTGCTTGTTTCTTTGCAGTGACCCTGGACGTCCTTGGTGGTCTCCCAGCCAAATACTAGCCAGGGGATGACCTTGCTTAGCTTCTGAGATCTGACCAGATCAGACTAGCCTGGGTCATTGGCCTCCCTTACCCTTTCTGAATACAGAATGAAAACAGTTCCATTGTCCCAGAAGGAAGCTGGGATAAGGGAACAGATTTCCCATAATACACATAATCTGTAGACGCCTCTCCTTGTATTCACAAGCTGGCTGGAGAAGCAATGAAAGAGTGCCTCTGAGCTTGAGCAGAGCTCTTTGACTTCCCTACTGAGTAGCTACTGTCTCAACGCATCGAGGATTGTGGAACTGGAATTCCCGTCAGCGGCCTTAGGTTCAAGGCAGGCATGAGCCCAGCAAGCACACAGTGCAAATGAAGATGTCCTAACAAAGTTGCTCTTGTGCGCGTGTGTGTGTGTTCCGAAAAAGGGACTGTCTTTGCTCCATAAGAGCTGTGGGGGTGGGGTGTCTAAGTTTTTTTCAGAATGGGATCTAGCTTTTCCCTCCACCCCTTTAAATTCCCCAATGATGTTGGAGATGCTGTTGTACAGGAAGGATTTATTTTTTGTGTCTTTGTTTATGAGAAATTGTCTGAACATTTAGTTGGTATATGGGCAGTGTTCCCTCTAGGCTGAGTTAGTGTGAGCTAGCTCACAGTTTTTTAGCCTCCAGTTCACACATTTTTGTCTTAGCCCAGGAAGGAGGGCTCCAGAGCAAACTAATTTATGCTGTAGCCAAATCCCTCGCTCACAACTTTAATGCCAGGAGCTCACAAAGTAGACATTTTGCTCCCAAGACTCCACAGCTTAGAGGGAGCATTGCATATGCGTGCTGGGGAGGGGGGGAAGGGGGGAGCAGCAAGGAGGTGCAGGGAAGTAACGCTTGATAATGGCGTGCTTATATTTGTGTGTTTGAAAAGAGCAGCTTGTTGTCAGGGGAGGGGTATTTACTGACAGGGGATAAATGCTCTGCCTGCCAACTGCCTGTGTAAATAAATCTCCTTTAATCAAAGCTATGAGAAGATCTGTTGTCTTTAATGCCAAACAAGGCTGATAAAAAGAAAGGGGGGGGGGGAGAGACCAGGCTCTACCATCTGCTCTTCCCTCCACATATCATCCCGCAGTGGAGCTTCCCTACCCCCTCCCGGTCTGCCCCCATTTGACAGGTGACGGCTGCTTGTAACTAACATAAAGGCACAACTTCCTTTGACTTGCATGAACATTCCAGGGGGGTGGCTGAGGAATCCTGCCCTCCTCTCTTTTTTTGCTTCCCTTCTCAGGGCAACTTTCCAAAGGATGCCCTGCTTATCCCAGCAGAGAGAGGAGATATCTTGGGTTTTGTGACTGAGGATTAGATTGGAGACTGAAGGCAGCATTCAATTAGAGTATTGGTTTTAGAAGAATCTGCAGGAGTGACATAAAGAATTGTTAATTTAAATATCTGGGCCCACAGAGCCTCTGAGGATGTACACAGAGCCCTAAAAACAAAATTTAAAAACTTGTGTTGCTTAGTACTCATTACATCACAACCTCCCTCCCCGATAGGTGCTGGCAACACTCACACAACTGCATTCCACACAGCAAGCACAATAGCAGTGAAAATTATACTTACCTAGATATAAATTCTTGCACGGCTGAGTGCTTGGCAAACCAGGCATCAAACACTGCAGGCCAGAGCAACACAGGACTGAGGGGAGTCACCAGGACCAGATGCCCCAAATGAAAAGCAAAAGTGCCTGTTTTGCACAATGAACACAGACAAGCCTGTAGGCTCAAAAAGGAATCTGTAGTGTATATTCAGTAAAACAAACAATACCTATATCTCCGTAGCCACTCCTAATGTGCAATCTTATGCATAGTTACTCCAGTATAAGATCATTGAAATCAATGGGTTTAGACTGGAGTATATGTGTATGCGTGCACTGGTGGTCAATGGAAATGTACTTATTTTTTAGAATATAATGTGGAAAATGCTTTTTCCTGCATCCTCACCCTTCTTAGCTGATGTATAGAGAGCTTAATGAGACTGCTTGCATGTCGATGCATTTAGGACTGCAATATGAGAAAGAGATTTATTAGTTAAATGTACCAGGCAAGTGTTGTAGCTTCTGTGCCTTCTGCCCTATTCCTCCAACAATCCTAACCTGCCTGCTTAATGATCAGAAATATAATTTTGCCCCCAAGCAGACTGGATGAACATGGGAGGTAAGATTAGTGGAGAAACGGAGTAGGATAGGATCGGCAGTAGCTGCTTAACACATATACAGGTATAGGCATAATCCCTAGGTAAGGACCTGGCAACCTTTAAGTATATGCACCATTTTTTTACAAGCAGCAATTATACACAATACTGGTGATCTTTCATATACTGTTGAGGATATGGTCAGAGATTAACTGGGAAAAGGTCACACCCAGGCATGAAAGAGGTATTTTCTAGACAGTCTCTTTGAGCTCCAGGTGCCAGTCACTCCAGCTTTGAAATTATGTCAGCAGCACATTGAAAAAAACCAAGATTTTGAACTTGCTCATCATGGGCCATTTGTGGTTAATGTTATTGCCATACCAGAGAACTGTGAAAAGGCAAAGAATGGGGTGGCACCAGGAACTAACCTGGTTTACTGTGGCATGAACTTGTGTAATCTGTTAAAGAATAATTTTATTGTGGCACGAATGTCTGTAGTAACATGACATGGACCAAGGAAGACATTGGTATGCTTGTACATGGGCTGGAATCAAAGGGTGTTTCCAAAGGCTGGAAAACTATTTAGATTTCACATATTGCTGAGATACTGTTACAAACAGTAGCTACTGTAAGCTCTTGGAGGATTGGCTACATTAGGGGTGTGTCGCTTAATATGCAAATGAGTACCTGCTACAAAAAGAGCCCTATAATATGGATGAATAGCACTTTATTATATTAGCACTTTATGGTTTTAGCATTGTTTAATTGTTACATGCTGTTCTTAGTCCTATTTTATGTATATTGAAAAATTTCTTTTTTTCCCCCTTTTTCCCCCCTTTTTTTTTTCTTTTTTTTCTTTTTTTTTTAATGTAAGCTGCTCTGAGCTGGCTTCGACCAGGAGGGCGGGATAGAATTCTAATCAATCAATCAATCAATCAATCAATGTTCACACTGTAATGTTTCCCTGCTTCTGGTACTAACTTTGTAGCAGTTTTCCCCAGAGAAGGGAAACATTTTAAGTAATGGCACAAACATATGTGTACAGTTCCCAATTTGTATCAGTTCATTATTTAGGGACCTCTATCCTATATGGCCCAGGTTTATCACTTGATTTATTTGTACCTTATGATCTCTGTAAGGAGCTAAGGATGGCATATATCACATATATCCTCTTAATAACTGTCAGCACAGTCTTGTTGGGCCCTGACCTGGAAAGGCCAGGCAAGCCTGATCTTGTCGGATTTTGGAAGCTAAATAGGGCAGACCTTGGCAAGTATTTGGAAAGTTGACCTCCAAGGAATACCAGGGCCAGGATGCAGAGGCAGGTTATCAAGCCACCTCTCTGTAACATACTAGCTCCACTAGGGGTCACCAGAAGTCACCATGTCTTCCAGGCTCGCAAGCACACGTGCACGCACACGCTCACACACAAACAGTCTTGTTGGATAGCTTAGGCTGACAGCTAGCACTATCCAGTCTTCCTAGTGAGCTCCATATCAAAGCAGGGATTTGAATACTAAGCCCCTTGTGCAATACTAAGTCTACTTCAGCATGCTGGCTCTATAAGGTGCACTGGTCATGTAGCCCTAATGCAGCACTTGAATTGAACACTCAAAATTACAGACTGGAGCCAGATGTATCACTCTTTTCAGTCTATCCAATTGTAAATTTGTACCCAAATTTGTACTATTGTATATATTAAAGGCTAGAAGATTGGAGTGCTTTTATCATAGGCAAATAAGCCTAATCATCTAATTTTTGAAGTATTTTGAAGGTCACCTAATAGCTTTTAAGATGCACCCTTTTTCACTCTGACCTGGATAGCCCAGGCAAGCCCAATCTCATCAGATCTCGGAAGCTAAGCAGGGCTGACTCTGGCAAGTACTCGGATGGGAGACCTCCTTGGAATATCAGCAGTCGGGAGGCGGGGGCAGGCTTTATTCAGCCACCCCTCTGAATATCCTCCAGTCCCCCAGTTGGGGTCAGTCACCAGAGGTCACCATGACTTCCAGGTGCACGCACACATGCACACACACATGCACATATGAAAAAATACAAAAAACAAAACCCAAAGATGCATCCTTTCCCCACTATGAACATTTATGGAAGGAGGCTTTTAAATAGGGACTGAGTTCATTCCTCAAGTATTAAGCACCTTTTCCTGGAGAGGCTGGAATGGCACTCTCCATATGTTCATAGCACCAGGAGGCAGTGCAAGACATCAGTGTAATACAGAGGAGTCTCTTTGCTGTCTCTGAACAGCTGATCAGTGCTTGGAGAGTCACGAAAAAATCATCATCTTTTAGGATTTAATTTTTTTCCCTTTAGGAATATTTTTTAAATTCTTGCTTAGTCTCAAGCAGCTTTATTCCCTCTAGTTTCTACTGATATGCCTGACCCTAAAAGAGAAGTACTGTGACAGTTATCATTCACACACATACATACAACTTGCCCCATTGGACACAGCTATAGCAGAAGACTGCTTTCTTACACACAAAATGATGCACTTTCAATCCACTGTCAATGCACTTTGCAACTGGATTTTACCGAGTGAAATGGCAAAATCCACTCGCAAATGGTCGCTGAAGTGGATTGAAACTGTATTCTTTAACATGTGTGAAAACACATGAAATTTTGGGGGACTGGGATCTGGAATAATTCTCAGACGGTTGCATGAGGCTTGAAGAGTGCACTGAAACAACAGAACCTGCTTCGCTACACTGAAAGACTAGCTACATTGTGATCTGCTTGTTTTGGAGTGATTTTTGACACCGTTTGCATAACCTTGAAAACTGAAAAACAGTTTCTTAATGCAGGATATGACAAAACCAAAAGCAGGGTGCATCCCAGAGTGTGGAGAGGATGGCAGCTTTTCCTTTGACCTGTGTATTAGAGAGCGAGCTCCCACCTCGCTCCATCTGCTTGGCCTCCAGACCCAGAGGCAGCTGCAGATGTGTTGAAGACAATGTGCAATGCTGATTTATAGGAGGCAGCATGTTCCCTTATGTACTTCTGCCTGAGCACAATGATCTTTGCATAGTAAGAAGCCCCATTTGCCTTCCAGCTTTCCATTGTCCTGTATGGAAATGAGAGGGACCACTGAACAGATGTCATCTCAGGAACTCAACAGAGAGGTCATAGTTGAAGGGTTTTGGAATACCCTAATAACCATCAACCTCTGAGTGGACCAAGCTGTTGCCATCTTATTGGCATTCTCGCTGACAAGTGTTTCTCACTACACACTTTAGCAAGAAAAGAGCAAACTCTGTAGCCGGTGCTGTGCTGTTACTTGCACCTGTGTTGATTTCTTATGCAGCCTTCAACAACGGTCAGGAAGAGTGAGTACAACATGGTTCCATATATTTTAATAGGCATTTCACTTTAGAAATATCAGGGTGACCATAAAATATACATAAGGGGGGGGGGAAGGATATTACAAAACAAAAACAAAAACCCTTCACTTCGAATACTAGAGGCGATCAATATATTTTAAAAAAATACTAAGGACCTTTAGATGAACAAACGTAGCTACAGGGGATACTGTAATGACTCCAGATTCACAGCTGGATAGGCAGTCCATCCATCTATCAGAGTTGTATCCCACTTCTTTCAAGGGGTTCAGAGCAGACTTTAAGGGGTTCTATCCCATGTTTTCCCCATAATGCTGTGAGATACAGTTAGGTTGACAGACAGTATAAATGTCACAGCTGAGGTGTCCTTAAAAATACCCCTTTTTAAATGGGATGGATGTGTTGAATTGACTCTGGACCTTCAGAAATGGTTCCTTTTCCCCCTTATCAAATCATCATCTCAGTTCATGTAGATTTGTAAGTGGGGTTGCCACGTATAGGGTTGGGAAGTTCCTGGATATTTGGGGGGGTGCATCCTGGGGAGGGTGGGGTTTGAGGCAGGGAGGGACCTAAGTAATGTATGATGCAGTCATTTTCTCCAGGGAAACTGGAGATCAGTTGTAATTCTGGGAGATCTCCAGGCCACTCCTGGAGGGTGGAGACCTATCCGTAAGAATGACCCAAGAATATTATTTCTTCTGCTGTTACAATGATTATTAGACAAAGGCTGCAGTTCTGTTAATAGGACTGCCACATTTTATCTCTGCTCTTTTTTTTTAAGGACTTGTGTATTCCATTTGGCACTGGAGATACATTTGATTAAGTATATTTTTTATATTTTCCATTAGATGCTCCAATTTTTCCTTTTTCTTCCCCAATGTCCACTTGATATCAACTCTACCTCTAAACTATTCAAATAGGGTTCCAAAGCCGGCCGGGGGGGCGGTAACCCCCCCGCCTCCGCGGCCCGATTTCCGCCGCAGGGGAATTCCGCCCCGGGGGGAACCCCGAGGTGACGCAGCCACGCCCCCAACGTCAGCACGTCGCCCGTCACTTCCAGCGACGTGCTGCCAGCGCGCGCACAAACGGACGACTCCCGGACCGCGGCGACGTTCCCCTGCCGCGGGGGGAAGAAGATTTGGCAACCCTATATTCAAATCTGGCATTCTACACCAGATGCAGACAAGAAGCCTTAAGATCAGGGCTTGAACTAGCCTTACCAGATTGCCTGCCAATCTCCTGGCCCTGGCTTCTAGCCCATACAACCATTCTTTACTCCAGTGGGAGCAAAAATGGGGTGGGCGTGGGAAGTGACATCACAACACTCTAGACATTTGCCAAATCTCTATAGTTTTTACCATAGAGATAAGGAATTCCTAGTGTGTTCTGATGTCACTTCTGGGTGCAATTGGAAGTGGCATTGTGCAACCTCACTCTGCCCCCATTTTTGGTCCTGCTGGAATGAAGAGGACACTCAGCAACTCTAGTCTGAATTCTCTTTCCTTCCCCACCCCCAACTTTTAAACATATAGCCAGACGAGGAGTTGTGGCAGAACTCTCTACATGGGGCTGCCCTTGTTGCAAATTCGAAGGCTGCAGCTAGTGCAGAACGCCGTGGCCAGGCTGTTGATGGGCTTACCTAGATGGGAACTGTAATGTATTGAAACGATTACATGAATCATCTCATAGGGCTCCTATGTTAAGCTTCGAGCCAGACCAGGGCTCCTCTGAGCGAACTTCCTATTGGTCGCTTCGTAACAGCGACCAATCAGAACGATACCATTCCCTAGGAGGGAAAGACTCCCATTGGTCCTTAACTAAGCAATCTCATTGGTTGTTAATTGTAAATAGGCGTGGCTACATTCGCCCGGTTATGTTTAAAAGGAGCATAAGCTCCCACTGTTTTCTGTTCTGGTTTCTTACTGAGTTAGTGCTTGTTCGTTACTTCCAATAAAGCTGAATCACTTGCTGAATCACTCTACGAGTCCTTTGTTAGCGCGATCTAACAATTGGCGATGAGGATGGGATGTTAGAGCAGGTAGGCAGCCCTGCGGACATCCACACTTCGGACTCGGAAGAAAGCGGGCAAAGCACAGCAGCCGATCCGGCGGAGGCGCCACCAGCTCTGGTGCCCAAGTCTCCCACGATGGCTGGAAGCCAGAAGTTCGAGTGCTTCGAACCCTCCTCAGAAGACTGGGACTCCTACCTGTCCAGGTTCGAGTTCCATCTGGAAACGCACGACATTACCGACGCGACCAAGAAGCGGGCGTGCCTCCTGAGTTCCTGCGGGAAGGGGACCTTCGACATAGCCAGGTCGTTGGTGGCCCCCACGGATATTAAAACTGTCTCCTATGCTGACATCACTAAGAAGCTTAAAGCTCACTACTCTCCGCAACCGTCGGAGATCGCCTGCCGGCACGCTTTTTACAAGCGGAACCAGGCCGGAGGCGAGACCATCGCAGATTTCGTGGCGGCCCTTCGCAAAGCCGCACGACCATGTAATTTCCACAACGTGGAGGAAGCCCTCAGAGACCGTCTCGTCTGCGGTCTCAAAGATGAAAGGCTGCAACAGAGGCTGTTCGCCCGCACCACCCTGACCTGGGCAGTGGCCTACGAAGAGGCCGTGGCCGCGGAAGCAGCGGAGAAGTCCACGAAGGAGGTCCGCCAGCGGGTGGCAGAGCCCAGTATACACGCTCAACGAGACAGCGAGGGCGAAGACGCGGATGATGACGTCAACGCGGTTCGAGGCAAGCGGACCCCAGCAAAGACTACCAACGTCAAGCCTTGCTCCGGTTGTGGCGGGAAACACCAGCGCGACTCCTGTTGGGCTCGTGATGTCGACTGCAGAGCGTGTGGGCGGCGTGGACACCTCGCCAGAGTCTGCAGGTCGGCGCAGAAGGACCCTATACTCCAGTCAGCACCCAAGGCAAGACCCGTTCCTCAGCATCGGAAGCAAGCTGCCAGTTGACGGCGACCTTGTCGAGCGCATCGGCCGTAAATCGCACCAGCAGCCAGGGCAAGATCACCGTGACTCCACTCCTCGACGGCCGACCCTGTACAATGGAGGTGGACTCAGGATCGTCCGTGACGGTGATTTCTGCCGCGTCCTGGCGCCAGTTGTTCCCGAACCGAAGCCGGCGGCGGCTCCAGCCTGCGGGAACCAGAGTGTCCGACTTCCAGGGCAACCGAATTCCCTTGGCCGGACGGGACTCTGTTACTGTTGAGTATAAGGGGAAATGTGTTAAACTGTCATTCCTGATTGCAGAGGGAGACCGGGTTAACCTGCTAGGGTTAGATTGGTTTGAGCCATTGGGCATCGGTATTTCTGGGATTAACAGGATGTCTGAAAATAAATGGGGCATGCTGTACGACCTGTTCCCTGATGTATTTGCCGAAGGGTTGGGAAGGTACAAGGGCCCCCCGGTTGCGTTTGACTTAGATCCGTCAGTCAAACCTATTAGGTTGAAGTATCGGAAAGTACCTGTGTCTCTCAAACATAAGGTGGAAAAAGAGATTGACAAACTAGTTGAGCAAGGGGTTTTAGAGCCAGTACCATACAGCAAATGGGAGACCCCGATCGTAACCCCTGTCAAATCAGATGGGTCCATACGACTATGCGCCGATTACAAATGTACGATTAACAAGGCGCTGCAGCAACATTCGTACCCGGTCCCGGTAATAAGCCACATTTTGGCTTCCCTGGGGGGTGGCAAGATTTTCGCCAAATTTGACCTGGCCCAGGCATACCAGCAGTTGCCTGTCACCCCGGAGGCTGCCGAGGCCCAAACAATTGTAACCCACCAAGGGGCTTTTAAAGTGAACAGGCTGCAATTCGGGGTCAACGTAGCACCTGGGATTTTTCAGGGCCTCATGGAACGTCTACTAAGGGGGGTACCTGGCACAGTGCCCTATTTTGACGACGTGCTGATTGCGGGCGGGTCTGAACAGGAACTACTGGACCGGGTTAAAGAGGTCCTCAGGCGTTTTCAAAATGCCGGCCTCAGAGTTAAGCGCTCAAAATGCACGCTCGGGGTGGAAAGTGTGGACTTCCTGGGGTTTCGCATTGACGCAGAGGGAGTCCACCCCACGGATGAGAAGGTATCTGCAATCCAAAACGCCCCCAGGCCGGTGAGTAAGAAGGAGCTCCAATCCTTTTTAGGACTCCTGAATTTTTATCATGCGTTTTTACCGCAT
Organism: Gekko japonicus; assembly: GCF_001447785.1. NCBI lineage: Eukaryota > Metazoa > Chordata > Lepidosauria > Squamata > Gekkonidae > Gekko > Gekko japonicus. Next base: position 122,006 of record NW_015159772.1, read on the forward strand.
AAGGCATCAGTGGCGGCCCCTTTGCACGCGCTTTTGCACAAGGAGGCAAAATGGAAGTGGGGGCAGGCCGAGGAAAAGGCTTTTGTGGGAGTCAAGGAGCTGCTGACATCTAATGCCGTACTCACGCATTATGATGAACACAAGCTCCTGGTGTTAGCTGCTGACGCTTCACCGTTTGGAGTAGGCGCAGTTTTAAGCCATCTGATGCCTGATGGGAGCGAAGCGCCTATCGCTTTTTATTCTAGATCACTATCTGCGGCAGAGCGGAACTATGCCCAGATAGACAAGGAGGGTCTGGCGTTGGTAGCGGCTGTCAAAAAGTTCCATGATTTTATTTTTGGCAGACGATTTTTGCTGGTCACTGACCACAAGCCGCTACTGGGGATTTTTGCGCCCGATAAGCAATTGCCAAACATCATGTCCCCACGCATGCTTAGATGGGCGATATTTTTGCAGGCTTATGATTTTGACTTAGAGCACCGGCCTGGGAAAGCGATTGGGCATGCGGATGCCCTCAGCCGGTGCCCGGTGCCGGACATTGGCGCAGACCCTGCCCCCGCCTGTGAGGTCTTGGCAATTGAGGAGCTTCCTCGACCCCCGGTATCATCCAGGGACATTGCAGCACACACGGCCAAGGATAGCGTGCTGTCCCGAGTATTAAACTGGGTTTGGAGGGGGTGGCCGGTTGGAAGCGTTGAACCGGAGTTCGGCCCTTACAAAAGCCGTCAAAATGAACTATCCATTTCTAAGGGCTGTGTATTATGGGGGAACAGGGTGGTGGTTCCTGACAAACTCAGGACGAGAGTGTTAGAGTCGCTGCACGAGGGTCACCCCGGTATGGTACACACCAAAGCGTTGGCCAGAGGGTATGTCTGGTGGCCGGGGCTGGACAAAGAGATCGAAGAATGGGTACGAGGGTGTCCCAAATGCCAGCAAGTCAGACCCGATCCCCCACAAGCTACACCCCAAGGCTGGGAGTCATCTGGTAAACCCTGGGCCAGATTGCATATAGATTTTGCTGGCCCTCTCCAAGGGCAAATGTTCCTAATTGTGGTGGACGCTATGTCCAAATGGCTGGAGGTCGTGCATATGAAATCGACCACATCACTTGCTGTGATCCATGCGCTCCGCCGACTTTTTGCCACCCACGGGTTGCCTGACGTCATCGTCAGTGACAACGGGCCTCAATTTGTGTCTGAGGAATTTAGGCTCTTCCTCACGAGTAATGGCATACGCCAAATGACTTCGGCCCCTTTCCATCCGGCATCTAATGGCCAAGCCGAACGGATGGTCAGGACGGCCAAAGAGGCCCTGGGTAAAATGGACGAAGGGGACTGGAGCCAGAGGCTGGGCTCCTTTCTTTTGCTGCAGCACACCACCCCCTGTAGTGCTACAGGCCGTAGTCCGGCCGAATTGTTAATGGGGCGGAGACTCACGACCCGTTTGAACCGAATGCACCCAGACCTCACAGAAGATCAGTCCGAGCGTACCACTGCGCAACCGAAGGTGCGCATGTTTGAAAAAGGGGACAAGGTTTTCGCACGAAATTATGCAAACGGGCACTTGTGGCTTCCTGGGGTTATATCCGACTCTGTGGGTACTCGAATGTATGTGGTGCAGTTAGCTGACGGTCGAATATGGCGGCGCCACATAGATCAGTTAAGGAGACGTTGGGCTAGGGACAGCGCTGACTCTCCGACGGCTGAATCCCCTGATGTCGAGTGGACACCCCCAGAGCAGGCGGTGAGTACCGAAAGGCCCGGTACTGTCCCCGAGTCAGGGCAGAACCCTGTGTGCGGGGCTGAAATCCCAGTCGAGTCTGTGCCTGATCCAGGCTGTAGTGAACCCCACTCTGACCCACAACCTTGTCTGCCCGTGGTGCCTGCACCGCTCCGCAGGTCCCAGCGTTCGCGGCAAATGCCGACTTATCTGAAGGACTATGAGTGTAAATACTGTTGGAATAACTGATGTACAAAGGTTGATTGCATGTTTGTAAATAATAAAACAATTGGGATGATGGCTTAACTTAGGGGGGAGGAATTGTAATGTATTGAAATGATTACATGAATCACCTCATAGGACTCCCATGTTAAGCTTCGAGCCAGGCCAGGGCTCCTCTGAGCGAACTTCCTATTGGTCGCTTCGTAACAGCGACCAATCAGAACGGTACCATTCCCTAGGAGGGAAAGACTCCCATTGGTCTTTATTCTAGCAATCTCATTGGTTGTTATTTGTAAATAGGCGTGGCTACATTAGCCCGGTTATGTTTAAAAGGAGCATAAGCTCCCACTGTTTTCTGTTCTGGTTTCTTACTGAGTTAGTGCTTGTTCGTTACTTCCAATAAAGCTGAATCACTTGCTGAATCACTCTACGAGTCCTTTGTTAGCGCGATCTAACAGGAACACATCCAGTCTGTGTTGAAGGCCCTGCACTGGCTGCCAATAGCATACCGAATCTGTTTCAAGGTGCTGGTGCTTACCTTTAAAGCCAGTCAATCCTAAAAGAAATCAACCCTGACTGTTCCCTGGAAGGCCAGATACTGAAACTGAAGCTCAAATACTTTGGCCACCAAATGAGAAGGGAGCACTCACTGGAGAAGACCCTGATGCTGGGAAAGACTGAAAGACTGAAGGTCAAAGACGGGGACGGCAAAGGATGAGATGGTTGGACAGTGTCATCGATGCAACGAACATGAAATTGAGTGAACTTCAGAGGACAACAGAAGACAGGAGGGCCTGGCGTGACCTGGTCCATGGGGTCGCGAAGAGTCGGACTCGACTGTGCGACTGAACAACAAAATGGCAAGGGTCCGACATACCTGAGGGACCGCCTTTCCCCACATGTACACCAGAGAGCACTGAGGTTAGGGTCACAGAATCGCTTGACCTTGCTGGGCCCCAAAGAGGCTAGGTTCGCCGTGATGAGGGCCAGGGCTTTCTCAGTGGCATCTCCTTACTGGTGGAATGAGCTCCCAGAGGAGATCAGGGCCCTGTGGGATCTATTGCAGTTCCGCAGGGCCTGGAAGATGGAGCTCTTCCACCAGGCCTTCGATTAGGAGCCACCCCCACCACTACCATCAATGAACCTGGCCCTCAGTGCCAACATCTGGCCTGTTACATCGAGTGACTCGGAACGACACTGAACTGGAACCTAGTTGTCGGAGATATCTTAATACACCATCATAAGCAACGAACTGTAGAACTGAATAGCACCTTATGGTTTTATGTTTTAACTTATTATGAAATTATGTATATTGTTTTATCGGTTTTATTGGCAATTGGGCTGCTGTTGTAAGCCGCCCTGAGCCCGTTCACGGGGAGGGTGGGGTACAAATTGAATTAATAAATATAATAATAATAAATAGAACTCAAAAGCTTTCATACGTTTTTATGTTGTGTTGGTTGGTCCTGATAAAAGGTATTATACAGCTGTTGTCTTTGGATTACTATTCATTAGCTTTCCATAATAAATCCCAGACCAGGACCTTCAGCTGATTAACCTAGATACCCATGATAAAAAATGTCTAAGCTTTCCATGGAAGCCACCACCAATATGTCCGTACCTGACCATATGTCAGGGCTGTGGTGTAATCCTTCCTAGGTTCTCCCTCTTTTCCAGAAGGATCTAAGACAGGCTATCATTCTAATCCTAAAGACATTCTGAGAAAATAAGCACATCCCAAGCCCAGGGGCACATGGCACTTACCATCAGCCTACACCTGCTCCACTGCGCAGTGCTGTGGAGGGCTTTGTTATCAGTGTGACAGGCACTATCCACACAATGGCTTGAAGGCACACATTCTACTGCATCCTGTTCTTCCTGTTCATAAGGATGCTTATGCTGCCTAGTTTCACACAAAGCTACCTTAGCAAGGTCAGTTTTGCCTATTCTGACTGGCAGCAGCTCTGCAGAGTTTCAGGTAAAGGTCTTTTCACATCACCTACTGCCTACTCCTTTAAAAAAAAAAAAAAAGTCTGCAGAGCCCAGGGATTGAACCTAGGACTATCTGCATGCAAAACAGGTACTCTGCCATTGAGCTACAGCCCCTCACTCTAAATGACTTCATTTCTCACACAGAACACTTAGGATCAGGAGGCTGAAGTTGGTTCCTTATTTCCAGTTCCTTATTCAATCCTTATTCATGATTTATTCATGAATTCAAACAAAAACACTGAGAAGAGTTTGAAAGCTCTGAACACCAAAATTAGGTTTGGACCGCCATAAATCATATACACTCCCAAATTCAGGGAACTCTTCCCTTCAAGGTGACATATGCTGTTTCCTGGTCCAAAGCCCGGTTCTTGTGCCAGTTGCTCCAAAATGGGGACGACCCCAGGACAATCACACAGATAGACAGACAGTGGCCTGGCCCAGGCTGCACCCCCAAAAAATATTCGGACCACCCCAAACAACACATCTCCATACTCCAGGGACTGTCCCCTGCAAGAGGATATACAGTGGTGTCCAGTCCTAACACTGGTTCCAGTGCCACAAGCTTCTGATTGGGTTGTAACCAGGGGTCATTGGGGGGGGGACGCCATCCCCCCGGGTGAGGTGTGGGAGGGCGGGGCCTGGAGCTCCCTGCTGGTGCCTGCTGGAGGTCGCCGCCGGCTGTGGGGAGGACACACTTCCGGTGATGTCAGGGGGTGTGGCATATGCTAATGAGTTATGCTAATGAGTCCCCCTAGCTCTTTTTCTACGAAATGACCCCTGGTTGTAACCAAGAAGCCTGTATTTCAAAGAAGATTTGAATAAGGACCTGGAACAACTTCATGCCCTTTACACCCCAAAATAAGGTTTGGACCAACACACATCATAAACCTCCAGGTTTAGGGGATTCTTCCCTTTGAGAGGATATATACTTTTTCCTGGTCCAAAGTGTGGTTCTTGTGCCAGCTGCTCCAAAGTGGGGTGCCAGTAGGAGAATTACAAAGGAAGACACTAAGGCTAGGCTGCCCCCCAAAACAATCTCTGGACCATCCCAAATGGGATAGCCCCATATGCCGGAAACTGTCCCCTACAAGAACACGTACAGTGGTGCTGTGACCAAACACTGGTTCCAGTGCCACAAGCTTCTGTTTGGGTTTCCCTCTGGAAATCTGTGTTTCAAAGAAGATTTGAAACTACCTGAGCCTCTAGAGGTGGTCTAAGAAGAGGCCGTTAGTTCTTGGGGATTTTGATATTTATAATTGAGGCTGCCTTGTTGGGTATGGCTCAGAACTTCCTGATCTACATGACCTGTGACAGCCAAGGGGCTGGCCCAGGATATCTTACTTGTCACATCTAGAGCTGGTCATATGCTTGAGCATTGATCTGGTTTCCTCCACTGGCTTTGACCTATATGATTTGGGTGTGCGGGATCTCTCTCTCTCTCATGCACAGCCAAGCCTTTTTTTGTAGAAAGAGCCCAGCAGGAATTTATTATCATAATAGGTCGCACCCAACAGCAGAAATTTATTAGCATATTAGGTCACACCCCTGACAGCACAGCATTAGCATATTAGGCCACACCCTATGCCTTCCCTTGGCTTGCTCGGGCGCCCCGCAGCTGCGGAGAGCCCGGGCAAGCCCCCCCTTGAAGGGAAGGGAAGGCAGTTTAAGCCTATTAGCATATTAGGCCACACCCCTATGCCTTCCCTTGGTTTGCCCGAGCACCCCATGGCTGCAGGGAGCCCAGGCAAGTTGGCCCTTGGAAAGGCCAGGGAAGGCCTTCCAGGGGGGCCCCTTGCCCGCCCGCCTCAGATTCACAGGTAGGGTTGCCAAGTGTTACCTGTTTCCAGAGCGGGGGACTCCCGGCTTGCTCCAGGAGTGCGGCGCGCATGCGTTACCCGGAAGTGATGTGAGTTTTCCCTCGGATCACTGTGGCCCCGCCCCCAGCGTGCCTGGCGTCGTCACGTCACTTCCGGGTGACATGCACATCGGGGTGGGGTTCCCCCCGGGGCCCGATCCGCCGGCGGCAGGGAACGGGCCTCTGGGGCGGGGGATTTCCCACCCCCCGGGGGGATTTGGCAAGCCTAGTCACAGGGGTCACTCTCCAGGACTTCTCTCTGTAGCCACGCATGCAGAGGTTTTGGCTGTAGTGGGCGTGGCCAACTCTGAAGCCAGGCGGAACTCCGTTCCTGTGCGTTCCTGCCCCAAAATAGCCCTGTGCACAGCACACATACATATTTCTTAATAGCTGAACATCAAAACGAATGGGTTTTTGCAGCATTCCCATGCAGGTAAACAGGATTGTTTGCTCACAGCATGGAAATATTTCCTTTGCTGTTTTGTGAGGTAGAAAGTGTTGCCATAACATTGTGAAAATACCTGAAACTGCCCTCTGCTGTGTGTAAACCCAGTCGCTGTAGGTACATACACTATTGTCATCTTAATGTTACTATCCAGGTAATTTGATCTCTTTAGGTTTCCAACTATCAAGGTAAAACCCTTTTTTAATGCTTCGGAGGGGATCTGAGCCGGGAGACAGGCATTCTTTTGTGCAGAGTAAGACACACACCAGTCTTCCTCCCCTCCCCCTCCCCTCTTCTGTTTACATTGACATGGTAATGTCTGGAATGCAGCTATTTCCTCTTCTGTTCCCAGTACAATGCAAGGGGACAAAAGGCACCAATTTGCTCACCTCAGGTCAAAGACTACCATGCCTTTCCTTGAACACCAAGAATCCCTGCTGTATATTCCTTCTCACTAGCCCATTATCTCAGCAGGGGTTGGAAAGCGCCATTCTTTTCTTCCCAGAGGCCAGCTCCAACATCAATCCCACAGGAACAGAAAAAGGCTCCCACACCTCCTCTCAAGCCTTTATGCTCATACAGATCCTTCTGCTCTATCACCTCTCAACAGAGAAAGACTAGTGATGTCCACTGCTGGTTTACAGGGAACTGGATGATTCATGCTGCATCATTTTACACATTTTCAGACCATTAAAAAAGTAACCTAGTCAGGGATCCATAGGTAAAACTTTAGGAAAGTGCCCCACAAGTCTGGATCAGATAACTTTTTCTCAGATGTAGACTTGCTGAAGTTGACTCCACCTGCTGCAGATTTTGATGACAAGTGAAAATGTAAAAATTGGCACATTCTCAATATATTCTCCTAGATTCATATTGAAAGACTCACTGTGAAGACTCATGAAAAATCTGCTGAAAGACAATAACGTTTCCATTTGGTGTTAAAATGGAACATTAAAACAAAAACATTAAAAATTCTCATGTTTCACATCCTCCCAGATTAATAGGACAAAGTTAGAGTCCAACAGTATTTTAAGACCAACAAAGTTTTATTCAAGATGTCAGACGATGAAATGGAATTATATATCATAGTTGTATATATACTATTTTGCATGCTAAGTTAACAAACCACCTATTTATTTATTTAATTTGTACCCCGCCCTCCCCACAAAAGCAGGTTCATCTCTCTCTATAATAATTCTGTTTTGGTGGTGGCACTCTGCTGAACATTCCACACGCTCCCAAATCAGTTGACTCCCTGATCTGTCACTCAGAAGCTGTACCTATCCACTGGCTGCATTGCCTGAGTCTCGCCTCCAATATTCTAAACAGTTTGCTGTTCCTCTCCCCCCAATAGCCAGTCGGAACACAGAAGTCATTTGCATATGCGGCCTGATTAGCCTTTGCCTCTAACGTTCTAAATAGTTTGTTGTTGCTGTTGGGAGTCATTGAATGTGTCCTGAGGTAAAATACATATCCCAATCTTCCCTTAAACAGTCACTGGAGTTGCCAATCTCCCTGTGGGGCCTGGAGATCTCCCAGAAATCACCGTGTTCCCCAGCCACAGCACATCATTTCCCCTACAGAAAATTTCCCAGCTATTACAATGGCTGCTTTGGGCAGTGGACTCTATAGCATTATACCCTGCTGAAGTCCCTCCACACCCCAAACCCTGCCCTCCTCAGGCTCTACCCCTCAAATCTACAGGTATTTTCCAACCCAGAGTTGACGACCCTGTAACTGGATATGGAACCACTTTCCAGACCCTTGGAACCCAGAAGGCATAGCATAGGAGGAAGTGTTTTTGTACCTTAGCTGCCAATGCATGACCCCAAATCAACATAAGTCATGGGTGGAGGGAACCATACCTCTTACCAATGTGGTCTAGAGAGAGGTCCTTCAGTAGAGAAAAAAAGTACGTATGTCTCACTTCATTTCTTACACTACAATCTTCTCCATTAGAATTCCTACAACAAATGTCACATTTCAAATTTCACATCAGTATTATAACTGGATTTATGGAACTTAAATACCATAGCAAAGCACAGGTATCAGGCTAGTCTTGAATAAAACTTTGTTGGTCTTAAAGTTGCTGTTGCACTCTAACTTTGTTCTGTTGCTTCAGACCAACACGGCTGCCCACCTTGATCTATCCCAGATTAATAGTACTTCTTTATCAGTTATCATCTTCCTAATTTGTATGGGAAATATTGGGATTTAGATATATCATTATCCATTTGTTTGTCCCAGCCAAGGCAAACAAAACTGTTACCACGTGAAGCCCTTGTCGCTACTGTCTCTAAAATTTTGAAAGTTATTTTTAGGAAAGAGGTTTTGTTCACATTCCCTCTCCTAATAAGATCACCCTAGTCTGAATTAGATTTTGAATTCCTGCTTTAAAAAAAGTAATCTCTTCAGTCTAACATTCTCATACAGTTTTCCCTCTCTTCTCCCTATCTCCCTCTTGGTTGTCTAATCTGTTAGGACCATAACATATGTTACCTTTGACCAGGCCTGTAGCCAGAAATTTTTTGTTGGATTAAACAGTGAACAATCAGTTGGTGAAAATGGTGAAGCCAGGTAGGTCATTGGCTGGCAGCTAAAGTGTCTACCCTGTTAAAGTAAAGGATGAACTGTAAGTCTGTGAACAGCCTGAAGGAATCTAGATGTAAATCTGCCTCCATTCCAGCTGTCTGGGCACACAGAATTTCATGTCCCCGCCCTTCCTCGATGTCAGGCATCACCGTTGAACCACTACCTTCCAGGCAGCAGCCCTTTCTGTGGCCTCTGAAGCAAGGTCCTAGGGCAGAATAGTTGGAATTCACTTCAGCCATGGGTGGTGTTGAGTGCTCCCCTTACCAGCAGGCAGAGCTGAATCCCCTTCCTGAACCAATCCCAGGCTCAGGAGGCCTCACTGCCGGTCTGAATCCTGATGATTTCCATTTGGCACTGAGTGTGAATGTAAACAATCCTGTTTGCTCATCTGCATGGTGATCATTTCTAGGATGCAGAGTGATATTCCAGGAACAGCAGAACAGAACTATCTGCAGCAGTGGGCAGTGTACAAGAAACTGGCTCTTTTTGCAATAATCTTAGAAGGTCAAGGGAACTTTGTAAACTTGTTTTTCTTTAGCATGGCAGGCCCTGACTGGCTTATCTTGGCTTTCTGATCAATGAAACCACTGCCTACACCTTCTGGGATAGGTTAACCCCGGTTCTGAATATTTGTGTGATCTTGGTTCTAAATTTCTTGAGATCATACTGCACCTGTCCTCATCTTCACATACCTGCTTCCAGTTCGTGTTTTTTGTTGTTGTTCAGTCGCACAGTCGAGTCCGACTCTTTGCGACCCCATGGACCAGCTCCCTCCAGGCCCTCCGGTCTTCCACCATCCTCTGAAGTTTGCTCAACTTCATGTTCGTTGCATCGATGACACTGTCTAACCATCTCATCCTTTGCCGTCCCTGTCTTCTTTGACCTTCAATCTTTCCCAGCATCAGGGTCTTCTCCAGTGAGTTCTCCCTTCTCATTTGGTGGCCAAAGTATTTGAGCTTCAGTTTCATTATCTGGCCTTCCAGGGAACAGTCAGGGTTGATTTCTTTGAAGATTGACTGATTTGATCTTCTTGCAGTCCAAGGGACTCTCAAGAGTCTTCTCCAGCACCATAGTTCAAAAGAATCTATTCTTCTGCGCTCGGCCTTCCTTATAGTCCAACTCTCGCAGCCATACATGACTACTGGGAATACCATTGCTTTGACCATGCGGACTTTTGTTGGCAGGGTGATGTCTCTACTTTTTATCATGTTGTTTAGGTTCGCCATCGCTTTCCTCCCAAGAAGCAGGCATCTTTTAATTTCATGCAGAGGAAATCATGCGAAATGCTGGCCTAGATTAATCACAAGCGGGAATTAAGATTGCTGGGGAAAAGATCAACAACCTCAGATATGCAGACGATACCACTCTGATGGCAGAAAGTGAAGAGGACCTCAAGAGCCTCTTGCTCAGGATAAAAGAGGAGAGTTCAAAAGTGGGCTTGAAGCTCAACATCACAAAAACTAAGATCATGGCATCCGGCCCCATCACTCCTTGGCAAATAGAAGGGGAAGTCGTGGAAGTAGTGACAGACTTCACGTTCCTGGGATCCCAGATCACCGCAGACTATTCTCAGGCTCTGCTTTCTCCAGATAACAAACAGCAGCCTTCTCCTCTGTAAGGCTACAGTGCTGTTGTTTTTTTAAAATAAAAAGCTTGGAGAAAAGCCGTCGTGAGAAAGAGCATAGCAAGCACCACCACCCAAGAGCTCCAATTTGGTAGGTGAAGTAGAGAAACACTTGTGTGTGGAAGCAGCCAGAGAAAAAGAGAGTGAGTTATGATATATCAGAGAACAACATAAGCAAAGATACGACTTATACAAATGTTCTGGTCATGGGAACAGTGGAACAGTAGAATGGCAATCTCAAGCTAGATTGCCTGCTTCCTTCCATGAACTGGAAAATTGCTTGTGGCATGCTCTTTTGCAGGACTAAGACCAGGAAGTATAAAAATGGCAGCCTCAGAATGCTTCTTCACAGAACATGCACTTCAATTATTGGGTATTTCCAGAGGGGGAAAATGCTGGAATCAGCCACTGAGGAGACACAGAAAATGTGACCCCAGTTACTTGTAATCTACTTGACAACTATAGCCTAAAGATAATGTCATTGCTTAAACTCATAATGAAACCCCAATACTGAGTGCATTATTTATCAGTAAGCCCCATCGGTTTCTAATAGAAGATAGACAGATAGATAGAGAATCAGAGTTTTAATGTTGGATAGCTGCCTCCTTGTATCTGAATGCCTAAGGACTGGCAAAACTGAGCACTCCTAGGACTAACAAAAACTCCTGTATTTTGTGAATAGCCTACTGCAGAACAAAAGATGCCAAGAGACTGCTCAGATTACTTCTCATGGCATGAAAAACCTCTGGGCATGGAGGAATGTAGTTGGCACTCAACCCTCCTGCTGTTTTCAAGGGCACAGACAAATGAATTTTGAAATAAGCCCCTTCTTGTCTTTGGACTGCTCTCCCCGAGAGACACATGTGCGCAGAGCTGCCCAGACGTATAGCTGCTGCTGTCTGTATGGACTTTGAGACAGCAGATGGTCAGAGGATGACAGTGTGAGGCACAGAGAAAGAGAGACAGGCAGGTGCAGGCAAAATTGCTAATTAGATATGGAACATTAAGCTTCCATTCTCAAAAGCTGGTATTCAGCACCTTAAAAAAAACAGCAACCCACAGAGGCCTTGGGATTTACTGGAAACTCCTCAATAAGCCACATTCTCTGGAAGAGATTGTCGCTCCCCAAGTAAAAAGAGGATCGTACTTCTTGGAAGGAGGGAGAAATTTTTTTAACCACTGAAAAAGGAACTTTTTAAACTTCTCTGTTTTGAGCTAGAGACAAAGGAATCAGGTAGAAAGCAGCAAATGAATCACAAAGACTTGGGCGCTAATGAAAACCCTCTGGCCTAAAAATGACAGGGAGACTCAGAATATCAAGTCGAATTTGAATAGATCATTCTCATTTTCGTAGAAAGAGAGCTCTCAGTCCTGTTGCAGCAATTTCAACCATGCCAGCAGAGGCAGGGAAGAAAAACATGACAACACAGATCCAGATGGTCAGCTGTTTCGGTCTGAAGCAGTAGAACAAATTTAGAATCCAGTGACACCTTTAAGACCAACAAAGGTTCATTCGAGGTATGAGCTTTCATGTGCAAGGCACCCTTTTTCATCTACATTGGAATGGTAGATGAGGTTCTAAACTTATAGACAGGGATTTAACAGCAAATGACAACACAGCACCATCTTGCTTTCTGCAGAAGAGAAAAAGACTGTAATATACTTTTCAGTTAAGGTGATGGTCCTGCAAGTGGGGAAAGATGAGATATTTTTTATTCTGTCTGCATGACTCAATAAAATGCTGAATCACTGTGGGATTGGTCCCTGACCTGCTGTTGCCCTCTTTCTCCAGAGTTGGTCCTCCGAGGGCAGTTCTGTGGCCAAGTAACCGCTGCACCACCAAGGCGTGGCTCGCTCCTGGACATCAGGAAGTAGGGAGGAAGCTGTTGGTGGACATCAGCTTCTGGGCCTGCACCATTGGTAGCCAGGTCTAAGCCAAGCCCTTGCATCACTGGCATAGGAGCTCGGTTCAGATTCAACTGGGGAGGCAGTGGGAGGGCTTCTAGTATCCGGGCCCCACTGGTGGACCTCCTGATGGCACCTGGTATTTTTGGCCACTGTGTGACGGAGTGTTGGACTCGATGGACCATTGGCCTGATCCAATGTTGGCTTCTCTTATGTTCTTAACTGGAGGCACAGGAGGAGGCAATGGGTGTACCTTGCTTGGGATGATAATGTCCCTTGAACAAGTCCAGGATCCTTCCAGGAGGTCTGCTCTGAAGTGATCCCACAGGCAGTCAGAGGTGGATGTGGCATGGCAAACTTACACTATGTATATGATATTTTGGGTTGAACCTACATGCAGGAGTGGCCATGAATCTAGCATACTTCTCATAGAAGTATCTCAGGAAAAATGATACAAACAGTCCATTCCAAAATGAGCTTGACACACATATGGAAAACAACAGAGTCCTGATGAAATAATGCACTGCATGATGGGCATCCAGGCCATCATAAAACACTCGTCTGTCAGAAGCCACAGATCCTTTGTGGTTTTATTGCCAATGACTGCTTGCTAGACTTTTTGAATCTCTCCCATTGGTGTCTTCCTTATCTACTGCTGGTATGCCATAAATCTACTTAACACACCTAGGCATTCCATACAACAAAAATACAATTGTTGAGTGGACTTGAAAATGCTAGCTGTGGTCCATTCCAAGTGTTCCTGTGTGCCCTTTGAGGTGCCATCTGTATTTGCCTGTGAAATCCTCTGGCATAGGCAACAAGGGTAGGAAATATGTTTCAAATTCTTTCCCCTCCCCCCCCTTTCAACATCTGAGCAAGCAAATGGTGAGAAAATTAGCAGCTTGAGATCACAGGAGACCTTGAATGCCAATAGTGCCCCCTTTCTTGTCCCTCTGTGTCAGTTTTGAAAGCCACCACCTGCCCTTTCCCAGCCTGGCTTCCGTCTCTGCCCCTCAGCAGTCAGGCTGCCATTTGGCTTTTTAGAATGAGTGAAAGACTTTTGTAAACATGGTGTTTTTTATCCATGGGACACTGTTTAATGCACAAACACCTGTACCTTTCCTCCCAGGTTGTTCGACTGCCCTTGACCTGCAGTGCAGATGGCCTCACATTCTTCTTACCAAAATGAAAAGAGGCCTCCCTGCTTTTTTATGAAACTGCTGCAAATGTCAAAGCTGAAGCAAAGCTTCTTCTTGGCAAGTAAATGTGAACTTAAAGTGACAAACTAGACAAGTTGCTGGAGATCCCTTTGCTCTGCAGTTTTTTGGGGGCACCCCTCTTCGTCCTCACTCAGGAACCAGAGCAGCAAAGACTTTTCCCTCCCCCTTTTCCAGGAGTTTTAAAGACACTGTGGCAAGCAACACATGCCTAGCAGACTTCCCAAACTCTCACAAGGCATGAGTGTTCTCCATGTGTCCACAAAGCAGTTTCCCTCACACTTTCTTTGCTTCAGCCCCCTACACCCACCATCCTCCCCTCCACTGGAGGGCTTCTTTGAAAAAACAAATAATAAACTGCTAGATCACTTTGGAATTACAATAATCTATTGCTATATGCTACGATTGCTGCGGTGGCTCAAGTGGTTAAGACGCTGAACTGCAGGCTGTGGAAGGTCGGTAGTTCAGCAGTTCGAGACCCAGGGTGCCGCATGATGGAGTGAGCTCCCATCTCTAGTTCCAGCTCCTGCCAACCTAGCAGTTCCAAAGCAAGGAATTGCAAGTAGATAAATAGGTACCACTTCGGTGGGAAGGTAACAGTGTTCCGTGCGCCTTGGTGTTTAGTCATGCCGGCCACATGACCACGGAAACGTCTTCGGACAGCGCTGGCTCTTCGGCTTTGAAACGGAGATGAGCACCGCAACCCTAGAGTCGGATTCAACTGGCTTTCGAGCAAGGGAACCTTTACCTTTTTATGATCTCCTAGTTCCATTTAAAAACAAAAAGTAAGTCTCTAGCCCTTTTTGTTGTGGAGCTTTAAGGGGAAATATGCAGCCTTTCCCTTCTTAATGTTACAATGAAAAGGACTACAGACTTACTTTTTTAAAAAATGAAAGCTTGGAAGTAGTAGACCATGGCAATAGATCTTGATAACATTATAATTCTGTAGTGATCTGTCAATTACTGATTAAAAAAACACAAAAAGTGTTGGGGGGTGGAATAGCAGCCATTTAGGCAGAGGCAAGAAAAATGGTGCAGATATGGGTTGGACCTAAAAAGGCGTTCATCTTGCTGTCCACGTGGCATCCAAAGGTGATTAGACTGTGATCTTCCAAAAAGATTGTACCAAACCAGGTTTAGGAAAGTCTGCAGCAAAATAGTGGGGAAACACAGAATAGAGGACAACATCACGTGGATGCTTCTGAAAACAGCATTTCCGCAAGAAATCTGCTGTTAGCCACACGTGGCTTGCTGTATCTTTAGAGATGCCTGGGATATCAGGAGGCAAGGAGCATTAGGTACTCTGGCTGGGGTGGTGAGAGGCAACAACAGGTGACAGGGGGATAAGAAGCAGCAAGGGGGAAGCCAGCCTCCAGGTGGGACCTGGGGATCCCCCAGAATTACAGCTCATCTCCAGGCTACAGAGATCAGTTCCCCTGGAGAAAATGGTTGCTTTGGAGGTTTGACTCTATGGCAATGTGCCCCACTGAGGTCCCTGTCCTCCCCAGGTTCCACCTCCAAATCTTCAGGAGTTTCCCAACCTGGGTCTAGCAATGTTACCCCCCCCCCCATCCCCTGCCGGTGGCCACGGGGGACCTGGCAACCCCAGGTGGCAGGCTTTGCCATTAAGCACACTCAGTAACACTGGGCCACAGTTACTCTCTCTCTCTTGACCTCTGCTACCACACTGGGCTGTTGTGGGGCTGGGAAAGCCATGTGTATTGCCAAAAGCTCCACAGAGGAAGGGTTGGAATGAAAATATAACAAATAAATGTATGGGAAAGGGAACACTAAGTGTAGTGTATTCAGATGCTGCCCTGAATGCATGAGGATGAACGTAGAATCATCCCATAGAGAAGCTATGCTAAGCTTCAGACGTCGGCAAGGATTCGCGCCGAAAGTATTGTGTCCAATCACATTTGAACTGTCTGTGGTGGGAACGCTTATGATTGGGCTGTTATGCGAACAACCTGATAGGTTGATAATTGTATAGTAGGTGTGGCTACATTAGCCTGGAGTGTTTAAATACTGAACAGCGACAATGAAAGCTGGTTCGGGCTATCAGAGAAGTTGTACCGTGTCAGAGAAGTTGATCGTCGAGCTGAAATAAACCTGAGTTTTGCTGAAATCACTCTCTGGCTATTTTGTTAAGCACGGACTTAACACTAAGACTGGTTAGGGTTGCCAAGTATGGTTTGGAAAATACCTGGAGACTTTGGGGGTGGAGCCAGGAGAGGGTGGGGTTTGGGGAGGTGAGGGGCCTCAGCACAGTACAATGCCATTGAGTCCACCCTCCAAAGCAGCCATTTTCTCCAGGGGAGCTGATCTCTTTCGGCTGGGGATCAGTTGTAAAAGCGGGAGATCCCCAGGCCCCACCTGGAGGCTGGCAACCCTAAGACTGGTCCTAAGAGTGGGAATGTCTGAGGAAGAAACAGCTGTTGCTATTGTGATATTTATGGTTTTTTAATTGTTTTAAAAAATGATTTCCAACAAAGTTGTAAAGTAGCCAGATGTGAAACCATTTAAGAGATTTTTAGGTCAGATCTGAAACCAAGACAGATTCCAGAGCTTGGCAGTCATAAGGTGCTTCTGTGACACACTACTTGACCACTCAGACCAGATTCCCCTATCGATCCACCCTCAGACTGTGGCCAGACATTAGGTCAAGATGAGTCGGTTAGTGAAGAATTCAGGAACTGAATTCACTTTCATTTCTCAGTGCCGCTTTCTTTACACGGTTCTCCATTATATAGTTTGTTCCTCCTTCCCCTAATACCTTAGTTCATTACATGAAATTAGCACTAGGGGGGCCCTTCATTACCAGACTACAGAGATCAGTTCCCCTGGAAAGAATGGATGCTTTGGAGGGTGGAGACTGTGGCACTCTACCTTACTTGAGATTCCTGTCCTCCCCAAGCTCCATTCCCAAATCTCTAGGAGTTTCCCCACCTGGATCTGGCAACACTACCCCCCCCCCATCCCCTGCTGGTGGCCACGGGGGCCCTGGCAACCCTATGGCCAAGAGGTATGTTTTAAAAGGCTCTGTCCATTTAAGAGAGGCTTAATCAGTGGAAATGGGCAGCTGAAGCTTTTCATGGCATGGAACTAAATAACATAATTTGGTAAATGTTATGTACGCGGACCGCCACCAGGGGTCCATGGCTAAAGCAGGAGTTTGGTCCCCAAATACAAAGGGGAACTAGGATCCTAGTCCACCTTGAGTCCACCAATAGCACCCTTGGTGGGAAACTCAAACCCTCCAATGGGAACATAGGTGTGCCGCCGGGTGGAGTGTATATAGTTGACCTTGCAGGGCCGTTTTCTTTGTCTTGTAGTGATGTACAATAAACACGTCTGAACGCATGTCGTAGTCTGAGTCCTCCATGCTGTGAACCCAGTACTTTACAGTAAATACCATACCATTCCTCTGTTAAAGGGGCAGGACTTTTTTCTCAAGGCAGTTTGCAACCAAGGACAGATTGGATTTTAGGGTAAGGAGAAAAAAACATTTTAAAAACTACATTCCTGTTGGAGGGGTAAATACAACTTCAGGGATGGAAAATATTCAGCTTGCACTATGTAACAGACATCTTTCATGGTTTAGCAAGAATTCGGCTTGTAACGTTATCCACAATAGCCATACGATATCACTCTGTGTAAAAAAAACCAAACCACAAGTCAATGAGATCATACGGGGCTTTCAGCAAGATAAAAGCAGAAAAATAGAAGAGCAACTAAGGCCCTGTTCATACGAGCCGTTTGGGCCGGGAGAAGGACGGATCGGGGCCGGAGCAAACAGGCGCGATCCCACAGCAACATCTGGGGAACGTCGTGCTACCGTCTCCGATCCGTCCCATTCCGCCCATACAGCGCACCAAAAAACAACCACCTACCTGGGTGGTTCTTTCTATTGGGCCGCGGCAAGTGCAGCCGTGGGATCGTCGGCACGTCCTTGCGCCGGCGCATCCCCGGCTCCTGGCCGAACTGTGCATGTGTGAGCATGCGCAGTTCGCCAGGCTCCCCTTCCCACCGTCGCATTCTCCCCGGCATCTGATCATGCTGGGGAGCGACGGCACCGCGGCTCGGGGGATCCGTGAGATCCCGCCGCCGCGTCTCAACTGTGATGCGGCTCAGATTAGCCGCAGTTCGACCGTCCTTTTCCCTGCCGTGTGGCAGGGACCTAAGTCTACAAGCCACCATTGAATAAAATGGGACTTACATCTCAGTAGAGCTGCTTAGGCTCACTCCCTAAGATCTAGAGGAAATTTTCATCCTGGCTTACAGCTAGGCTTGCAATCATAAGAGGGGTCACAGTCTGTCTATTATATGACAAGAGGTTGTGACTAACCAATGCTAAATACTACGAAAAACTAAAACTAAAAAACTAAGTATTCTGTATTATTTTCTCAAAGACTTATGATAAGTATATTCAATATGCCATTACAGGATCACACGTATCACATTATATCTCAATATTCCATCCAAGAATAATCACTATACAATTACAGACATATGAAATTCTGTACAAAACTATTTAGCATTTGAAGGACATACTTCCATACATTTGAAACACATTAACATTGCACAGTGTAACAACTTCAAACTACTGAAATCTGAAGATTAAGTCTATTATAGAAGAGGAGTGGTAGCATGGTGATTAACTGAGTATCGAATAATTGAGAGAGAGGTTTGCAGAGAAGTGAATGAGATGTTTACAGAGCCACCCACTAGCCCTAAGAGGAGTCCTTTTTCTGAAGAAGAACTCAAAATGAAGATTAAATCTGGAGTCCTCATCTTGAATCAGTTCCTGGAGCGGGGACTAGCATTTGTGGACTGAAAAAACTTGTGTTTGAAGTTGTTACACAGTGGGTGCGTTCAGGCGGGGCATTTACAACGGTATAGGTGCCGGTTGGAATCGGTGTACTTACCGGCGTTCACACGGCGAACATCTGCCTTCTGTCCCTAACCTTTGCAAAGAGCTTTACACCGTTGTATTCTGCCACTAGGTCCCCAAGTGGTGGTATCCTGAGTGCAACGGTTGTAATCGCTTCCCCCCCCGACGTCTGATCGCTCTCACTGTTGCAGAGCCACTTCCGTTCGGAAGCCTGAGGCTTCCGATTTTCGCCGACCATTTTTTTTAAAAGGTCGGCAATATGCGCTTGGGTGAAGCTTCGCCCTGGGTTTGTTTAAAAAGAAAAGAAAAGGGCCTTAGTTTAGCGTTTCGGAGGTGTCCGGGACCTCAGGGAGGCTACTTTGCTCTTTAAACTTTAAAGGTAAGTCCTTACCTTTAAACTTTAAAGATAAGTCCTTACCTTTAAAGTTTAAATGTAAGACAGGGTTTTTTGCGCATGTGCAAAGATCGCTATTCTATGGATGGCTGCCTATGCGCATGCTCAAACTGAGTTTAAAAAAAAAAACGCCGATGCCCGCTGTGTGTGGATGGGCATACAGCGATGGGATCCACAGACAGGAGCTGAGTGTGATCACGTTGCAGCCGGCATAAACTGCACCGGTTCCAACCGGTACAGTTTATGCCAGCTGAAACGGCGCGTCTGAATGCACCCAGTGGAACGTTAATGTGTCTCAAATGTATGGATGCTAAATAGTTTTGTACAGGGCTTTTTTTGTAGAAAAAGCCCAGCAGGAACTCATTAGCATAATAGGTCACACCCCTGACAGCACAGCTCTTTGGCATATTAAGCCACACCCTCATGTTACCAGAAGTGTGCTCATCCAGCCACCTTTTTCTTCTTATTCTGTTTACCTTGTTTGTTGTCAAAACCCAGGGCTTTTTTGTAGCAGGAACTCCTTTGCATGTTAGGCCACACACCCCTAATGTAGCCAATCCTAATGAGTTTCTGCTGTTGGATGTGGCCTATTATTCTAATGAGTTCCTGCTGGGTGTGGCCAACTTGGAAGCCAGCCAGAACTCCGTTCCTGTGCGTTCCTGCCCAAAAATAGCCCTAGTTTTGTACAGAATTTAATATTTCTGTAATTGTATAGTGGATGGAATATTGGATGGAATATTCCAATTTTAGTATATGTGCTGCATATATACTAAAATTGGATGGAATATTCTTGGATGCAGGCCTCGGTTCCTGCCGGAGCACACTGGAGCACCGCTCCACCAGTCAGGAGCCCAGGGGGCGGGCACATAAGCCCCGCCCCTGCTCCCACCAGCCATAAGTTGGGCAACTGTGTGTGTGTGTGGGGTGAAATGTTCCCCCGCCTTCCTGAGCCCCGGGGTGGAGGCCTTGGACTCGTAGGGGCAAATTCCACTTCTCACGAGATGTCATTCTGGCTCCCCCAGCTCTCCTTCGGGGCTCTTTAAAAAGTTATGGTCGCCGCCACCATTCTCAGTGGCAGCTGCGACGCCCGCGGGGTGAAATGTTCTCCCGCCTCCCTGAGCCCCGGGGGGGTGGCCTTGGACTCTTAGGGGCAAATTCCACCTCTCGTGAGAGGTCACATGCGAGAGGTCATTCTGGCTCCCCCCCCGCTCTCCTTAGGGGCTCTTTAAAAAGTTATCACCGCCGCCGAGAACAGGCCGAGTGACGCCGGGGGGGGGGGACTCCTCCCTGAGCCCTAATGTCAACCAAGTTTGAAGAACATTGGACCAGGAGGTCCAATTCTACGGGCCCCCAAATAGGTTGCCCCATCCCCTCCATTGTTCTATGATGGGAAAAAAGTAATTTTTATTCCCACCATAGAGAACAATGGAGGGGATGGGGGCAACCTGTTTGGGGGCCCATAGAATTGGACTCCCTGGTTCAATGTTCCTGAAACATGGCGGGTATCTTGGGGATAGGCTCCAGCAGCTACCCTGCAATTTTGGAGCCTCTCCCTCAAACCCCCTCCCCTCCAGCCCCTAGAATATACCCTATGTTTTCACCATTGATTTCAATGGCCCATAGGATATAATGGGGCCGAACTGCGGGAAACCGATTCCGATCAGAGAATCTGATTCGGCCCGCAGCAGCCTGAAAGGGGCCCAAATGGACCATTTTTGGGGGTGCATTCATTTCAGACGAACCGAATGCACATCCCTCCAGCAGCCGGCTTCCTCGGGCTC
>NW_015159772.1:143743-145468 GCF_001447785.1 Gekko japonicus
CGTCTGATTGCTCTCCACCATTGTAGAGCCACTTCCGTTCGGAAGCCCGAGGCTTCCGATTTTCACCCGCCTTTTTTTTTTAGGTCGGCGATATGCGCTTGGGTGAAGCTTCGCCCTGGCGTTTGTTTTAAAAAGAAAGAAAGAAAAGGTCCTTAGTTTAACATTTTAGGGGAGTCCGGGACCTCATGGAGGCCAGTTTGCTCTTTAAACTTTAAAGGTAAGTCCTCTCTTCAGGGCATGCTTTTCTGGACGAGGTGTTTTGCGCTTGCGTGAAGATCGCCATTCTGTGGATGGCTGCCTATGCACATGCGCAAACTGAGTTAAAAAAAAAAACTTGCCGACGCCCGCTGTGTGTGAACGGGCATACAGCGATGGGCTCCATAGACAGGAGGTAAGTGTGATTGCATTTCAGCCTGCATAAACTGCAACGGTTCCAACCAGTACAGTTTATGCCGGCTGAAACGCCCCGTCTGAACGCACCCTCAAAGTGATTGCCAGAAGTGAGATGCGTCCTGGTCTTGAGTCTTACAGATAATCTTACAAATAGTCCTTTGCATTTATAGCTTTCAACTTAAAAAAGGATCATAATGCTGATTGTGTGAACTTAGGCAAATCACGAGAGGTAGAGCAAGAAGGGTTGCATCAGTGCTTAGTTCTTGTGGCTCTTTCTTACACGCCCAGGGAAATGCTGATCGCCACTTTGGGGCCAGGAAGCAATTTTTCTCCAGGCCAGTTTGGCCCCCAGTGATCCTGGAGGTTTTTTTAAAATCATATTCTGGGTGTGGAACAGGAGTCACTGGGGTGTGGGGGGGTATTGGTGAATTTCCTGCATTGTGCAGGGGGTTGGACTAGATGACCCTGGAGGTCCCTTCCCACTCTATGAGTCTATGATTCTATAATTCACCCAGGCTGGCTGTGGGCATGCCAGCACCTCTGTCAGGCAGAAGCGCCTGAGATCCTCCCCCTCCCCTTTTCCTTCGCCCGACTTGGAGGCAAAGGGAAGGGAGAGGGAGGAAAGAATGGATCCCAGGTGCTTCTGCCTGTCAGAGGGGCTGGTGCACACTTCCGGCGATGTCAGGGGGTGTGGCATATGCTAATGTTATGCTAATGAGCTCCTGCAGCTCTTTTTCTACGAAATGACCCCTGCTTGGATGGAATATTGAGATATAATATGACAAGTGTGATCTTGTAATAGCATATTCAAAAATGTACTTACGATGAATCTTTGAGAAAAGAATACAGAATACTTAATTTTATAAATCTTTATCAGTATTTAGTGTTGGTTAGTCACCGTTTCTTGATTTCTTGTCACTTTCAGCTAGGCTGGCCAACAGCATGGAGTGGGGGAAATGTCCCATTCCTTTAATAGTGGCTTAATATGTGGAAATGAGAGGTGAACATTTTCATGGTATGGAGGTAAATAATATCACCTGGTAAATAACATCCTCTAAAGCCTCTAGGAAAAGGATGGGGCACTTTTTCCCTCCAGGCAGTGGGCAACCCTTTTTAATTTCACAGCCCGTTTAATGGAAGGATTTTGCTTGATGTTAATGTACAGCCCAATCCTATGTACCTGTGCGATGAGACTTACTCCCAGATATGCTTTTACTTTATAGTATTGCAGCCTTAGTCCACTGGGCCTGACTCTAAACTTAAATTCCAAAATTCCAATTTGTAGTTCTGGTTGTGTTCGTCTGTAAGGCCTGGCAAAGCAGTGCAAAATGC
>NW_015159772.1:145512-239531 GCF_001447785.1 Gekko japonicus
TTCTTCCGTCTCATTTAGAAATGTCTTAAGAGAGCAGCTTAGATGCATCTAGGAGCATCCAAACAGGGCAACTAAATCAGTTCTGGCTCAGGATTGATAGTTCTTCTAAATTGACAGAGATTAGAGTGTTAGACTAAAATCTGGGAGACCCAGGTTGGAACCCCTGCTCTGCCATGGAAGCCTGTTGGGTGACCTTGAGTCAGTCTCAGCCTAACCTACCTCATAGGGGTGTTGTGGAGAAAAATGGAAGAGAAAAGAACAATGTAAGCCACATTGGGTCCCCACTGGTGAGAAAGGCAGGGTATAAATGAAGTAAATAAACACATCAGGATCTAAAGTTTCTATGAATATTTCTTCCAACCTGCTGCCAGAACTTCTAAACACTGAAGGTTTGCAACAGTGGATAAAGGGGTGAGCCCCGTAGCTAGGGAATTTTTTGGGAGGGGGCCTCGGGGGTCCCACCAGCTAATTAAATGGAAGTACAGTGCAGGTGGTAAGTTGGAGCACTTTGGGGGCGGCCCGGGAGCGAGGGGCCCCAGAAGAAACACTAGGGGGGCAGGCCCCGTGGGCCCCATGTTAGCTATGGGCCAGGGTGGGAGGTTTGTTAGCACTGATCTTGCAAGTTAATATCATCAAAGACCACATCATACATGAACATGTAAGAGGGCTGGTGATTCTAGAAGGGCGGGGAGAAGACTGCGCTTGCTCCACAGAACGGAAAATAAGGAATAAAAACCTCATGCCAAGGCCCCAGCTTATTTTGCACCCTAGGCGAGGATCCCTTCTGGCCCCCCCCCCCCCCGTGCGCCCACCAATTTTCAAAAATAAAATGCATTTTAGGAAGAATGAAAAACACAAATAATCAAGAAACTTCCAGAGTACGGGGCCGGGTTCAGTTTGGCGCCCCTAAGGGCCATCCCGCTCTAGGCGATCGCCTAGTTCACCTAGTGAGTGAGCCGGCCCTGCATGTTATTCTTTATCAGGTACACACATACACACGCACCCTGTCAAGTACCAGCACCTGTACATCTCTGCAGCTCAGGCTGCAGAGGAAAGGAAACCCTGTCCAAGACCTTTCATACACAAGACTTAGGGGGCGGGGTATGCTAAGAGGGTTCTGCTACGGAGCAGCAGCTTTTTGCCAGGCAATGCTGATGCAGACATTAGGGCAGAAATAAGAGAACACATAACTTCACATTCATAGACAGCAGCTGACTGGGCATGAATGCCCAAGGGATCAATGGGCTCACATAAGTCCAGATCCTACTGAGAGGATGCTGACAAGATGTTCAAAGCTCAGATACCGACCTGCAACAGGCCCATCAGCAGCAAAACAGGTGGAAGAGGCTAGACCAGAATCCATACATGTTACATACTTGGGAGCAGTTCTCGAACCATTCACACAAATGGCCACATGAGAACAAGCAGATCTGCCCCTGAGTCCAGCTATATGCAGAGTGGAGTCTAGAGGAAGATGTAGTGCGGTGACTGGGCACAGGTACAGCATAGCCTGATTTCAGATGGGCACAGGACTAGCTGCCAATCAGCCCCGGAAGGGACCCTGGCACAGGAGAGGTTTTGCACCACTCCATATGCTATCACTCATATAGATCGACTGCCTCATACACCAGTCATTGGAGCTGGTAATGCCCCATGTACCCCCCCCCGCTGCATGCAGGGGCTCATTGCCACTCCATGTGTGCTCCTATTCTTCCCAGCAACCTTTGTGGACCATCCCCCGCCACCCATCCCTTGTCACACTGGCTGCAAGGCTTATAAAATACCACCAAAGACTCTCTCTCTCTCTCTCTCTCTGTGTGTGTGTGCGCGTGCGTGCACGCAACTAGAGGAGCCTCCCTCTTCCCTTTTCTACAGCACAACTGTACAGACAATGGAGGATGCCTCCAGCCCCTGCTGCTTGTGTGGAAGACTGCTAAGGCCAATTAAAAGTATGGGGAGGAAACTGATCCCTATCTACCAAAGTCCAATGAAACAAAAACACATTGCCACAATCCACCCATCTAGTTTGGCCTTTATTCACAGCTGTAGTGCCAACAACATAACTGTCTGAGGGCTAGTTAACTATCCCAACTCCACTGATTCCTTTTTGCAAACTCTAGTTATAGTATCTGCATAGCATGTGCAGATCCGTCAGCAGAAGGTGCTAAGCAACTGCAAATATTTTCATCATCATCATCATCATCATCATCATTATTATTCACTATGAATGCATTTCATTGCCATCCTTTCTCAAGGAATCTAAGAAAATGTACATGGGGTTAACCCATTTTATAGAAGAAGAAGAAGAGATTGGATTTATACCCTGCCTTTCACTCGGAGTCTCAGATCGGCTTACAAACTCCTTTCCCTTCCCCTCCCCACAACAGACACCCTGTGAGGTAGGTGGGGCTGAGAGAGCTCTTTCAAAAACTGCCCTTTAAAGGACAGCTCTTGTCAGAACTACGGCTTGCCCAAGGTCATCCAGCAGCTGCAAGTGGAGGAGTGGGGATTCAAACTTGGTTCTCTCAGATTAGAATCCATACACTTAACCACTACACCAAACTGTTAATAATACTGTTAATAATCAGGCAAGACAGATTATGATGCAAGAGTCATAGCTAAACCGGAATCTGAAACCTTGTTTTCCTTAGACCAAGTACAACACTGCCCACTAGTCCCTGTTCTCTCTACTTGGGATGTTTGTAATTTGCAAGTTGGGAGGAAAGCTGCTGCTGTATAGCTCGATTTTGTCAGAAGCTCAGAAGGGCCATCAAGAAAGGCTTTGCAGAGGCTCTAACCTGGATAGACCAAGCAAACTGAGTCCTGTTAGATCTTGGAAGGTACACAGGGCCAACTCTGGCAATTACTTGGAAGGGTGACTTCCAAGGAATACCAGAGGTGGGACACTCAGGGGTCATTTGGGGGGGGGACGCGGGGGACGCCATCCCCCCGGGTGAGGTGCGGGAGGGCGGGGCCTGGAGCTCCCTGCTGGTGCCCGCTGGAGGTCGCCGCCGGCTGTGGGGAGGACACACTTCCAGTGATGTCAGGGGGTGTGGCATATGCTAATGAGTTATGCTAATGAGTCCCCCTAGCTCTTTTTCTACGAAATGACCCCTGGGGACACTGAGAAAGGCTAATCAAGCCACCTCTCTGAAAAATGTCCAAGCCCCCAGTAGGGGTTACCAGAAGTAAACCATGACTTCCAGAAACACACGCGCGTGCACACACACACTATATCTATAGATATAGATACGGATATAAAAGAAAGGCTCTGCAGAGGAAGGCAACGGCAAACCACCTCTGCTTTTCACTTGCCTTGAAAATTCCTTGCTGGGGTCGCCATAAGTTGTTTTTGACTTGATGGCAAATACACACGTAAAGGTGTCCAATTTTGTAATGCATTTTTCCAATTTTGTGCATTATTCATTCATTTTTGTTCATACTTGTTCCTACTAGGAATGATGACTCCAGTGCCACCTCCTCTGCCTTCATCTCCTCTCTACTTACTAGACCACAGGTGGAGAAAAAAAATATGTATCTTTGCCATACCTCCAACAATGTTAAAGTTGTTTCTGATGTCTCCTGTGCAGTGAGGCACTTTGAAGAATGTGTTAGGGTGTCTGGAGGGAAGGGGAGGAGAAATGGAAAAGAAGAAAGATTACAGGGCACCCAAACATTGCTTTTCTCATTTGGCGTTGTTACTCAAATGAATAAAACACAGCAACATTTTTGACTATATAGCTTCATTAGGGTAGCTAGTTCCAAGATGAGAAATACCTGGAGGTTTTGGGGATGGAGACTGAGGACGGTGGGGTTTGGGGAGTGGAGGGACTTCAATGGCATATAGAGTCTATCTTCCAAAGCGGCCATTTTCTCTAGGTCAACTGATCTCTGTCACTTGGAGATCAGTTGTAATAGTGGGAGATCTCCAGCCACCACCTGGACGTTGGCAACCCTAAGCTTCATGCATACCATATTAGCAGTGGCAGCTCGGCTAAAGTCTTCCAATATGGCACCGACCCTGACTAACTTCTCTATGAAGGCCAGCTAGCTACCCATCCTAGTACGGGTCACTTTGTCTATGGCATGTGCATGGCACAGCAATTCGCCTTTTTACTCCAGGGAAATCCATGGGTCAGCCCATATACACAGTTTATGAGGGACAAATCCTTTCCAACTCAGAAACTAATAAATGTGCAACATGAATGTTGGATTTGCCAGCATAAAGTTACACCAGTGTTCAGTATAAGAAGGATGTACTACATTAACAGATTTGCATCACTTGTGGAATTTTATTTTTCTCAGGGGAAACTATCCTGCTATTATTTCCAAAGCCTTATCAGACCTCTCTTCCTGTTGTCCCTTAGCCAAATGATAGATATTCAATTCTCTGCATCTTTTTACAGAAGCCAACTGCAAATTCCAATTTTAACACTAGCAATCTAAGTACTCTCTATGAATGCCACTTCTGCAAAACCAAACCGCTTACATAGCTGTAAGATGAGGCACAGGCCAACAGAGACAAGATCTTAATTGTTCCTGGTGTAAAATTACTCTGTCTGTAAGCTTTTTTCTTTTCTCAAAAAAAGAAAAAAATGCAGCCACAGTGGAATGAAGGCTTTGTGGGATACCTTAAGGTTCTCTCATACAATGAAGTGGTGTTATTCATGTCTCAGGGGATTGGCCACAATCACAGAGGTCAGGAATGAAGCCATGGCTTGGATTTGGAAACTGAACACCAGTTGACCTCCGGGGTTTTTTCCAGTCCTGCACTTCTATGACCCTGTCCAGCCTAGCATTTTGGGACAGGCAGACACCATAACATTTATGACTTTCTCCCATATGATTGGGTAGATGAAAAGTACGCAGATGGAGAGTGATTTCAGCAAAGCGTACTTTATTCAATCAAGAACAAGACAACTTTGGCCGGCCTGCGGGCCGGCTTATATCCCCCAAGAAACCGCCACCCAAAACACATCCCTACTTCCCTATAGGTTATTTACCGTGGCCGAGAGTCCTATAGGCTCTCGGCCAGGAACCTAGCCCCCTGATTGGAGCGGGCTAGGATCCGCATAGTCCATTGTCTTTTGGAGCGAAGCTTGACGTTTGTCTCTGGACTTGTCTGGACTTGTCTGGACTGGATACATTACACCCCTCCCCCCTTGGTCCGCAATGCACCCACAAAGTCCTTCAGGTGGGCTGGTAACTTCCTGGTGTGGGTAGAGCGGCGAGGTTCAGGGACTGCTGCGGCCTCTACCCTGGGAGCCCTCGGAGGAGAGCTGGCCGGGACAGAAGAGGTGTCTCAGGTTCAACCAAGGGTAGAGGCCGGGGGTCGGTCACTGGGAGTTGGGCCTGGGGTGAGGTCTCCGGAACCTCGGCCATGTCCGAGTCCTTGGGGTCCAATGGCATCGTCCGGTGGCATAGCTGGTCGATGTGCTGGTGTAGAACTTGGCCGTCCTCACAAGAGACCTCATATGATCTGGGGCCCTTAACTCATATGACTCATGCCAGGATCCAGGTGGACCCCCGGGCGTAGTTCCGTGCGTACACGGGATCTTCCGGGAAGAAACCCCTGGCTGCCTCATGCGTCTCTGTGCCCAGTGCCTCTGTCGATGCCTGGTCGGGGTGCAGACGATCCAACCGGGTTGCCAGGTGGCAGCCCAGAAGTAGCTCTGCCGGACTGCGCCCCATAGTGGTGTGGGGCGTCATTCACTGGCCGAAAAGGAAAGCCGCCAGTTTATAATCCCAGTCTGGGAAGTCCAAGCGGCGGAGAGCATCCTTTGTGGTTCTGACCATGCGCTCGGCCTGTCCATTGGTGGCAGGGTGGAACAGGGCAGCCCGGACATGGCGGATCCCATAGTAGCTCGTGAATTCCTGGAACTCCACTGACGTGAACGCCGTCCCGTTGTCCCTGACCAGTGTGTCGGGGATTCCCTGGGCACTGAAGATCTACCACATTGCCCGGATGGCTGCCTTCGAGGAGGTGGCAGGCACAGGGACTACCTCCAACCACTTGCTGAAGGAATCCACCAGGATAAAGAAAAGTTGCCCCTGGAATGGTCCCGCAAAATCCCGTAGGAGTTTTGGGATGACCACCCTACTACCCCACATGACACAGCCCCGGTGGACGGACAGCTCGTCCTTCCGGGAAGCAAAGGGCGTT
Source organism: Gekko japonicus (assembly GCF_001447785.1). NCBI lineage: Eukaryota > Metazoa > Chordata > Lepidosauria > Squamata > Gekkonidae > Gekko > Gekko japonicus. The sequence continues at coordinate 151,676 of NW_015159772.1, forward strand.
ACATCAGGGTCTCCTTTGGCCATGGGCCACCCCCTCACCACCCAGTCTAAGACCTGGCAAAGTACCTTATCCTTGGAGGTGCCGCGAGCCACCTCCGCGACATGGACCGGCCGATCCGGAAGGGTCTCCAGGAGAGCAATCTGGTGGGCAGGATCTGGATCTGGGTCACAGACAGGCAGCGGCAGGTGGCTCAGGGCATCCACGTGGCCCATCACCTTGCCAGGGCGATGGACGAGAGCATAGGAGTACCCCGCCAGGAAAATAAACCCGGGGAGCACCTGGGGCGAAATCATCTGGGGGGTCTGGCAGTCGGGGGCCAGGAGGCCCAGCAGCGGCTTGTGGTCCGTGAGGACCATGAAGGGCCACCCATACAGATAGTGGTGAAACTTTTTCACCCCCGCCACAATCGCCAGCACCTCCTTATCAATCTGCGCGTAATTGCGCTCAGCCGCTGACAGAGTCCTGGAATAATACGCAACTGGGACCTCACGTCCGGCAGCCTGTGTCACAGTACTGCTCCCAACCCCTTAGGGGGAAGTGTCACAGGCCAGCACCACCGGGAGCGCCTCATTGAAATGCTCCAGGACCGCATTCAAGACGAGCAGGGGTCAGCAGGGCGATGCTTGGCACTGTGGAGAGCCGGAGCGGTGCAGTGCTGTTCTCGGGGTCAGCGGTGCGATGCTCGGAGCTCGGGATTGGTGCAGTGAGCGGAGCTTCTCGAAGATGTTCGACACCGGCGGTGGTGGCGAGTTCAGCGCGGCGGCTCACGGCGATGTCCGGGACGTGGTCTCTGTTCCAAGGGAGATGAATCCCATCCTCGTCACCAGTGAAAAGTACGCAGACGGAGAGTGATTTCAGCAAAGCGTACTTTATTCGATCAGGAATAAGACAACTTTGGCCGGCTCGCAGGCCGGCTTATATCCCCCGAGAAACCGCCACCCAAAACACACCCCTACTTCCCAATAGGTTATTTACAGTGGCCGAGAGTCCCATAGGCTTTCGGCCGGGAACCTAGCCCCCTGATTGGAGCGGGCTAGGATCCGCATAGTCCATTGTCTCTTGGAGCGAAGCTCGATGTTTGTCTGGACTGGATACATTACAGTAGATAAAAAGAATTGTTAGTAATCAGGAGCCAAGAAATGCACAGCATTTATTCTAGACTCAGAATTATAACTATCATGTCAAAGAACGTTAGCTTTTTAGGTGCAAAATAGCTCTCTCTCTCTCTCTCTCTCTCTCTCTCTCACACACACACACACACACACAGAGAGAGAGAGAGAGAGAGAGAGAGAGAGAGAGAGAGAGAGAGAGAGAGCACAGAATTTTAAGTTCTGGGTATTAATAATATCAACACAAGACAGGTCACAGTGACACATGATTTGGATTTGTATGCCATGTATGGAACTCAGGAGTGGTTGAAGTGAGCTATGAGAACACTGCAGAATGTGCCCCAAAATTCTCCATGACATTGCAAAGGATTCTGGGTTATGTTACAGGCATGCTTCAGTTAGCCTCCACCATAAGCTAAGCATGAGTGCTGTGAACTTCCCAAAATGCTATTAGTATTCAAATTCACCATGACTGAACTGTTACATGTGATTCCAGCCCCTCAAAGTTCAAAATCATTGGCATGTTGCATACCTTTGAGCTGCACAATTTGTGGCATTTAGGTTGGCATCTCTGGGCTGCTGGTTTTATAGGATTTTTTTTGCAGAAGTGACTTCATATGCTCACTCTACAGTCATGGGTAGGTTTGACAGTACTGTACATAAAATGCACTTTAACTTAGTGTGTTACAGTTTATGATATTTATTTATAATTTGTTTCTACTTATTTATAGCCTTCCTTTCTTACAGAGATTCAAGATCTCTCATAAACTAAACAATGCAGTGAGGCTAGGACTGAAGAACTGGAAAACAATGCAAGCAAACAGGGGGGAAACTGTCTAAGGCAACAAAACAGTCAATGTAGGAAAATAACCACAGTACCTTTTGCACCTGTGCTACTGGTGGACAGAAGTTTCCATATCACCACTGAAGTCACACATCCTCAGTCATGGGTCAGGTCATGAGTGACCCACTTTTTATGCACAAATTACTCAGTTTGTCACTTCTTTATGCCTGCACAGTATAAATGCATCCTTTAAATGACCATAAGAAAATCTTCTGAGCCATTCACATAGTTGGACTAACATTGCTACTAAAAGATTCATGTTTGCGAGAAACATCCTACCATTGTCCATTAACTGCTCAATAAGCCAGTTTATTAATTTATTTAACTTTCATCCGGTCTTTCTTCCAAGGAGTTTAGGGCAGTGTGCATTTTATCCTCACAACAATACCATGAGGTAGGTTAGTATGAGAGACAGTAAGTGGTCCAAGGTAACCCAGGGATATTTATGGCAGAGAGGTTATTTAAACCCAGCTTTCTTTCTTGAATATACCTTGAATAAAACTTTGTTGGTCTTAAAGGTGCCACTGGACTCAAACTTTGTTCTGCTGCTTTAGACCAACATGGCTACCCATCTGAAGCTTTCCCTCTGACACTCTAACATAGGGTTGCCAGGTTCCAGGTGAGGACTGGAGAGCTCCCAGAATTACAGCTGATCTCCAGATTACAGTCATGTTAGTGTGAGGCTATCTTTGAAATAGACTTTGGGTCAGGTCCCGAGAAATACTTACAAAGATCACTCAGCACCCATTTGGGGATCACATTTCATCTTATCTGGTAGATTTATTTCCTTCCTCTTTTTCTTTTTAGAATGGTTTGGGACAAACGGTGACCTGCGGGGCACATCTCAGAGACATAAAACACCAAGGCGGAAGTTTCTCTCCCCCCCCCCCCCAATCCAGTTCTAGGGAACTGGGCCTTATCACATCCTGCAGCTGGGCACCAGTCATCTGATAAGAGCAAAGACACCTGCAGGCATGTAATAGGGTCTGTGTGAAAAATATTTGCTTTCACAGTTCACGCTTCTGAGATAAAGGGATTTGGCTAATTGAAAATGGAGGGAAATACTGTGTCCTTGATTATTTCTCAAGGATCAGGTCAGACAAATAGCCCTCTCCATGGTCTGTTCCTCTTGCCCATCTTCCATTGAGGAGTCTCTCTGAAATTACCATAAGCACATTGAAGATACAGGAAATGCTCTTGTTCAGGAATCCATACAGAGCCTATTCGGCATTGTGTAAGCAGGTAGCTCAGCAATATTATCTCCCATGAGAAAGTTTTCTTTTGAAAACTTGACTTGGTGCATTTTCCAGTATAGCTCCAGAGAAGTGAGTGATCCTCCCATACTTATTAATCTCTTTATCATGTGGTTACATATCATGGAACATTCCCTCCTCCTGCAGTGACAAATTGTTAATCTATAGAGGATAAACTGGGGGGGAAACCATCTCTGGCCTCAATGGGATAGATGTTCTAGTTTTGTGCAAAGTTCTAGATCAAGGCAAGTAATAAACAAAACAGAATGACTCCTGCCATGTTAGTGATGTAAAGATTGCTTTTGAATGGTCACCTCCAGCCCTTGAGGGCATGGTTTGAATGTAAAAGCTTCCCATTTAAATATCGTTGATGTTTTTAGATAGTTTTGGTGATTTCATACTGTGTTGTTTATTACTCATATTTTTGTAGTAATGACTGTATTTTATATAGAGTCCTATTCCTATTCCTACTTGCCATTTCACTCAACTGACAGCAGAGCCTTCCTCCGGCAAAAGGATGCTTCCATCAGAGGAAGAGCCTCTTCTTCTGGAGTAAAGGTCTGTACAAAGCAGATTTGGAGTAACGGTGTGCAATTTACTATTTGACCTCAGCAAACTAATTTTCGAAACTGTGCAAGTTCCTTCGTCAGAGATAACCTAGGGAGAATCATGATTCACAAGTAGGGTTGCCAGCTACCAGGTGGTGACTGGAGATATCCCGGAATTACAACTGATCTCCAGGTGACAGTTTTGTAAGGACTGTTTGCAAAATCATAGAAAGGCCCATTTTTGTCAGAGACGAAAGAGTGGATTGCTATATTCAGAGAATAGTCTCTTCCTGACTTCTGCTTCATTCTTTGATCGCCACTTTTTGACTAATATGCCAGGCAGTCTCCACAAAAGTGCAATCGATAGCAAAGCTGCCTAATATAATCCTGCGATACTGACATATCCCTCAGTTTATTGAAACCATTTTATTACTTTTATTTTATGTATTTAAAATTTATACCCCACTTTCTAGTAAATGGAAATGTCTGTGGTACATTATTGTACAAAGCAAACTTTCACACATCATCCTCTATTACTGTAAAGTTTATGCCACAGCTGTCTCCACCTTTTCACTTCATAGAGCGGTAAACTGAGGTCTTTGTAGGCAAATGGCAATTCATACCTTACAGAGGAGTGGAAAGAGAAAGCAGCTCACTCCCCCCCCCCCCCCCCCGTCCCCCCCCCCCCCGTTTCTCCTGTAACCATTAAAGTGAGGTGTGTCTCTCACCTGAGAGAGAGAAGACCTTGAGCTCCTAGGGTTGCCAACTCTGGGTTGGGAAATATCTGGAAAATTTGTGGGTGGAGCCTGGGGAAGGTGGGATTTGGGGAAAGGAAGGACTTCAGCAGCATACAATGCTATAGATGAGTCTACCCGCAAAAGCAGTCATTTTCTCCAGGGGAACTAAGGTTGGAGACCTGCTATTATAACTGTTTGCTAGACAATCAAGAACAGTTCTCTTGGAGAAAATGGCTGCTTTGGAAGGTGGATTCTGTGGCATTATGCCCTGCTAAGGCTCCTCCCCTCCCCAGGCTCCACCCCCCAAACCTCCAAATATTTCCAGCTCAGAGCTGGCAACCCTAAAGGGAATGGAGCTGTATCATCTGGAGATCAGTTGTAATATCAAGAGATCACCAGGCCCAGTCTGGAGGCTGGAGGCTGGCAGCTCTGTCCCTAGTAAAGCCAAAAGGATGGGGGGAAGCTTCTCCACTGTGTCTTACTACATTTGTAACAATTTCTTTATGGCAGCTTTGCTGCACTTTGCAGAACTGGTAGGGTTGCCAACTCTGTGTTTGGAAATTTGTGGAGATTTGGGGGTGAAGCTGGAGAAGTGTGGGGTTTGGGAATGGGAGGGGCCTCAGTGGGGTATAATGCCATAAGGAGCCACCATCGGAAGCAGCCATTTTCTCCGTACGAACTGGCAACCCTAGGAGACCCAGGCTACGTTCTCTTTTACCCAGTCTGCAACAGTCCTCTAAGCACCAGATTACAGTGGAAATAGATGTGTTTTCACATTCTAGAATGTGGCAGGATTCTGTTAATAGTTTCTGTGCTTAATAAATATTTTACCATTGTGCTGCACAAGAAGGATCCTCACACTTCTGCTTTCCCTGCTTCTCTGTAAGTGAAACAAACTGGCTCTCAGTGTGAGAAAATGCATCTTCTGATTTGGAAATTACAGCTTATTATCATTGGATGCAGAGATATATTATCTCTTTCCTCTGATTGATATTTCTTTTGGATGTTGTCTGCCCTAGCCTTAGTTGACACCAGACCCTCCCCTTGCCCCCAACTTGGCTTGGGTTTAATCCTCACTCCTTACACATTAGGGTGGGAAATAGGATACAAGGCTGGCCTAATTATAGCTGATAACATATACAGCATTCCCTGGGGCCTCTGGCTTTCCTAGAGTGTCTGCCCATTCTTTAGGAGGAGTAAAGGTTGAGTTTGAGTCGTGATCTTTGGCTGCTATTTCCATACACACACCCTCCTTCCCTTCCAAGTCCTGCCCTCCTAAACTGAAGTAAAGAAAATGAACTGGACCAAAGGTTCCCTCCCAGTGCAGGAAGTCATGCCCTATCAAGAAACACACTGCCTTGGAGTTATTTCCTCTCTATTCCATGACCTACCATTCCAAACTATTTGTTTCATATCCTGCTTTTTACAAGGCAGACACCCTTGGACACCCTGAAATGAAATTAACATAAATCAAGCAACACACCTTCATACCATTACCTTTGGCCAGCCACTGTGCATGCTTAACAGGTCAATACATGAGCACAGAGCACCAAACATTTTGAAACCATTTATCTGCTCATTAAAGCAGATCAGCAGTACTGGGTGAATTTCCCCCATAAATGCTACAAATAGTACACATGAATAGACCACATGAGTGAACTATTTATTAAATGTGCATCAGTGATTCAAGGTAGTATATGAATTAAGGGCCAAACTACATGCAAGAGAGCTGTGACTCGAATTCGAGTTGTATAATTTGACCCTGAAAAGCAGCTATGGGAATCTGGACCGGTCATGACACCAGAGAAAGAAAAGGGATACATTCCCCATCCTGGGGCCATTTCTTGAATTAAAAATCGGGCCTCTGCTTCAAGGTAACCCCCCCCCCCGGCCTTAAAGCTACCCATGGGGCTTATTTCCTGCCAGGGCAACTGAACAAGATGGAAGAGAGGTAAAACACACTTCCCCAGCTCCACAGCACTGATTCATATGGCCTCTTTCCCAAATCTGCTTTTCAGGTAAAAATTACATACATATATGCCATCAAGTTGCAATCAACTTATGGCAACCCCAGCAAGAATCTTTCAAGGCAAATGAGAAGCAGGGGTCATTTGCCATTGCCTTGCTCAGCAGAACCTTCCTTGCTGGCTTTCCATCCAAATACCAACCTTGGATTAGCTTCCAAGATCAGACAAGATCGGGCTATGCCATGCCGCCTTCCATCTTCATGTGAAATTACACATCTGGAATTCCAGTCATGGAACTCCAGCATCATTTGTGGTTTGATCATGATAGTCTGTTAGGGTTTTCAGGCTGCAGTCCTAACATTTAAGATACTGTGGCCACTTAATGCAGTGGTACTTACTTCCAAGTCAATGTACATAAGATCTGTCTGTGACTCTATTATTTGTATCTCTATTTGCCCTATCACATCCATGAAATTTATTTTCCTGAGCAGACAACTGTCTTCTCTAAGTACTTTGTTAGGCTGAAGCCCAGCCAGTATTTTAATGAAAAGATACATCCTCTAAGGTTATTGGAAGGAGGGCTGACCTAACTCTTAAACAAAGTATGACATTTACTTAAGAGGATAAAACTGATTTGTGCACTTGTAGAGCTAACTGTACATCCCTAGTTCAAATAGTTTAGGATTGCATTGTCAGGCATGTAACAGCAGCATTCACATGGGGTCTGGAGCAGTGTTCCCTCTAAGCTGAGTTAGTGTGAGCTAGCTCACAGTTTTTTAGCTTCCAGCTCACACATTTTTGTCTTAGCTTAGGAAGGAGGGCTCCAGAGCAAACTAATTTATGCAGTAGCCAATTCGCTCGCTCACCACTTTAATGCCAGTAGCTCACGAAGTAGGATTTATGCTCACAAGACTCCACACCTTAGAGGGAGTACTGGTCTGGAGTTCTCCCAGAATTACAACTGATCTCCAGACTCCTCTGGAGGAAATGGCAGCTTCCAAAGGAGGACTCTGTGGCATTACATCCCTGCTGAGCTCTTTTCCCTCCCCAGAGTCCACCCCCCCCCCCCCTGCCCCACTAGTCCCAAATATTGGAACTGGCAACTCTAATTCTGTGTGAATCTGGAGTTTAATCTGGAGCTATAATTTATTTCGTATTGTGTGTCTTTGGGTAACTGGGATGTTAGGAGGACCACAACTCTGTGAATTTTAAACTGGGGGATTTTAAAGTTAACCTTCAGCCTTTCCTAACATTTTTTTCACTGAATCTGCTGTTTTTGGATGCAAGACGAGCATTCAGTAAGGTTAAATAATGGTTAAGGTTATGTAACATTAAATACTGTCCTGAAGATTTGTATATCAAAATTTAGTAAGCAAGCATGGTGGCGTTGTCTTAGAACTGGTTTCTATGAAAAAAAATGGTTCTGATAGAGCCTTCTTTTTTGTCCAGCTCCTAGAAGCTTCACTGTGGGGGAAATGGTGTGTGTGTGGGGGCTGAGTAAAAAAAAAATGATGCTGTGGGCAGGACCTTCTAAAAACCTTCCAGATGGCTAATGTGCTTGGTCAGCATTCTTTCTGGAAAGATTCTACCAAACCAAATTTGAGAAAGAAGATACCAAGGATAGGTAAAGCCTGGGAAGTAGACAATTATAGGATAATGTCATGTGGATGCTTCCAAAAATGACTGCTGCAGTGTGGAAGCCAATGTGGAGAAAAAACTGTGTAGATACAGTCAAAATACCCAAACCAAGTACTGGAAACAAAAAATACATCCCTATATTTTCATGCATCTTCATTTGTGAATATTACTGAATAGGAACACTGTGCAGAATAGAATAAGAATATAGAATAAGAATTATGTTTACAGAAGGGGGGAATGAAAGCACAGCAAGCCAGTGACTTGACAAGAAGCCCACTTTGCAGATGGCAAACCCCCCCATGCAGTCTGTGTCCCCAGCTCCCTTTTTAACTTTTCCCGCCTCCTCCATGAATTTATTAATTATGCTCCTCCACAGACTTATACACATATGTGATCCAGCTTGTATTTAAATGAAGCAGAAACTTCCACTGATTTTGGTGAACTTGTTTTCATAGATTGGTTCTATGGTCTTGTTATAAGCCCTTCTAGTCCAAGAGCAGCCTCAATGCCTCATGGCATTCAGCCCTCGATTGCAGAGGTAAAGAGCATTTTTATTTGCCATTTATGGTGCTGCTCTTTGCATCATCATAACCCATTTAAGGGCTACTAAACCTGACTTTCGATCAGTTCTGAAAACACTGTGCCTTTCATTTGGAGTTGTCTCTGATTAGCATACCATGCAGTTTGCCATTCACAAGCAAAGCATGGGCTAGAACCAACAACAAGGGCTGCTTCTCTCCCTTTTCGATAAGAATAAGCCTGCTTTGTCTGTCCAACATTCCAGAGCAGTAACCTGAATGTTAGAGATGCAGGGAATGTACCAAAGGAGCTGTTTACTCCCTCTGGACATGACCACTCCATGTTTGGGAAACATTCACACACGAGAAATGAGCTGTGAAGCCTCAAGAACACTGCGCTAAACAGAACAGCCGCTCCTGCCTGTGCGTGGTTTTCATCTGATACTCATCTGCTGGAGGCAAAGGGCACAAGCCCAGTGGCAAGCGTCCAGTATGTGGATCATATTTGTATGCTCGCTAGGGCTGTGTCAACCAATTAAAGAATCATTGGTTCAATAGCCATTTGCCTATTTTACTGGTTAATTAAAGAACCAATTACATTTAAAAGACACTAAACTCCATAGGTATCCAAAAGTGGATACCGAGGAACTTGCTCTCTTTGACCATCGTGTTTTTGCACTCTCAAAGAGAGACGAAACTGCAGGGCAACCTTTTAAAGGGTCAATTTCATTTTGAATGAGCACTGGAGACCTGTAGTGTTTGTTGCAATAAAGATGCACCCAGATACACATAATTTTACCAGTCAACCTACTTTGCAGCGCACATACTGCATTTGGGCACCATCTTCTTCCCCAGAATGAGCTTGAAAGAAAGAAGTTCTTCTAGTGTGCAGCTGTAGGGTACATAGTGCTGACTGACTGGCCTCAGCATCAGCCATGAAGCCACTTCCTCCTTTTTAGATCTACTTTCTAACTAGACTACAGTCTGTGTAATGTATAAGCAGGTGAACTGGCCAGAGAGCTTGGGGGGGAGCTCAAAGCTAACAAAGTACCTGAAGCATGCGGGGCGGGGAGGGGGGAGTTAAGAAGATAAAATAATCTGCCTTTGATTTGGAAGCTGTTATGTGTGTTGTTTGTGGAACAACAGTGGGAGAAAACAAAGCTTGGATCAAAGTAGATAAATCCATATCCACTCCAGATTATAGGCACAAATGTATGCATCCTAAATTGTTTATTTAGAGGATGAGCAGGTCGCTATCAAGCAGGCACCTATGCTGACAGAGCTCACCAAAAGCAGCATGAATCCCCAAGACTTGATTCTGCTAAGCAGCTTCCAAATAAAATAACTTTTTAAAGAAGAACTACATATTGTTTTTTACTCAAACTGAGGAAATGTGTTACGCAGCCTACCCCAGCAAAGCAGGTTGGGTTTTAGATCTCTTCCACAAGTGGGTTTTAGTTAAAATAGCCTGGTGGACCGTTGAAATCCATTGTTCACCTCTCAGTTAGCAGTCAACCAAAGAACCTATGGAAAGAGGTCTATCTCTTCATTTGGAATGGCAGATTAGCACTGATCAAATAATTCATAATCCCTGGTTACAAAATCAGACTTTCCCATCACACCCTCATGCCCTTTCTCTGAATCTGTTTGAATTTCTTTGATGAAACTTGTAGCCCATGTTAATCCTTCCAGCCCTTTGAATTCTTCCTTTTGTGAATGTCAGAGGCAACAATGAAAGCACTTCTTGGAAGAACGTGGGGTGAATCAACATGAAAGGAGGTTCAGACAGGTGTGGAGAAATTAAGGCACAAAAGCTAGACTTCTTCGGCACACAAAAATAAGGCTGGGGGGGCGCATAAGCACATTAAAGATTGGTAGAGCCTCTGCTTCTCTCACCATCTAACTAGTGAATACCAGGCTTCAGATCTTTGTGCAAGACCCATATCGCTAAAAAAGTCTTGATGGAATTCCACAGCTGGAAGCAAAAGTGTATGAGGGGGAAAGATAAATAAACATGGGCTACAGCTGCTTTTGATCTTGGCTTCTGCTCCAGATTCAAAATCCTGCTAAATACGGTTTAAAAGCATGACAGCATTGAAGCTGCATTATACTTAACCAGACCATTGGATCATCAAGGACAGTATCGTGTACCCAGACCACCACCAGCTCTCTAGGGTCGCAGGCAGAGGTCTTCCGCATTACCTACTACCTGATCCTGTTAACTGCAGATGCTGGGGATTAAAACTGGGACCTGGATGCTGTACCACAGATTCTACAGCGAAAGAGTACACAGCTACCTTGCCCAGTTGTGAAGAGTGGGTCCATCATTGATGAGGCTGGGTAACAGAAGGGATTGTTATTTATTCTTTGGGCCGCCTGAAGCAGGCCTTTCTTGCTGGTTCAGCCCTGAGGGAGGCAGTGTGAGGGCAGACCAAAACAGTGGAGTGAAATGTGCTGGGTTCAGATGCATTGAGTGATCAGCTCATATTTTATTAAGTGATTCAGCCATGAGAACAAAGCCAGAGACCCCTAGCCGAAGCCAGGTTTTATGCCCAAAGGTCACACCCACAACACACCCCACTCCCAGTGATAGGCTATTTACACCAGGTTACCTTTCCAGGTAACCCTATTGGGCTATTTTAGGATCCCTGCATTCCTACTGGTGCACTCCTAGGATCCTAGCCAGCTTTTGTTATGGATTTCAAGCTTGATACATTACATGGAGGAAAAACCAACTCGAAATGGGGGATTGTCTGGAATGGTTTCTTGGTTGGGGTCAGGAGTATAGCTTTCTTCCCTCTTTTCCACCCAGTTTTAGCTTGAACCATTAATGTGCCTTGCTCAGCTATCTTACCAGAAAGAGAGGTAGGCAATCAAAAAGAAGGATGAGCAAAGTCCATCATTTCCAAGGGAAATTGACTAAAAAGATCCCCCCCCCACTGCATTAATTCTGAATCCCTAGGGCAGCCCCCCCAGGAGGTGGAAAACACCTGGGAGAAGGGTATAAAGTTACAGGAATGAATAAAACCTCCGGAAGGAGTAGCTATTCTCCTCTGACCTTCAGCAGTACATGGATGAGTGGAATGTCCATTGGCAGAGTATCTGTATTCACTCAGATTGGATTTATTGGCATGACTGCTCCCTTACCTGTCCCATCCTTCCAACCAGATTTGTGATGAGCTGCTGCTTTGTCCTAATGCTCTTTTTAGGAGAGGTCGGAGAGGTCTTGTTCTATTCCCCCCTTTGAGGCCAGTGCTGGATCAGTGTCTTAAGCCACACATTTTTACATAGCATAGTATAATCAGGATCTCTGCATAGCTTGCTGTGGAACAGAAGGCTGGTACTGTTTAAGAGGCCCAGAAGGCAGAACAAGTTTAGAAGGAGGGCCCAAGCCAAAAACATTTGAGAAACACTGCTTTAGAGCAACACTATATTTACGCATCCCACCCCCTCCAAGCTTCTTATCTCCTCATTTCCCCTTTCCTCTTCTGTTTTTTCCTTTGATCTCTTAACAGAGTCCTAAATTGTAGCCTTCCTCTGGTATTCCCTTTCTTGTATCCTACTCTCAACACCTCTACTTTATTTCACAAAGATCAAGCACTTACACTTCACTGCTTCCATCAGTGCTGCCCATACCTTACAAGCTCCCTTCCTCCAGCTGTTAGGGATAGAGAATAGGGAAGAGATGTTACCTATTTAGGAGGAAGTGGTGTTAATTCTCCCCTCAGCCCAGCATCATTTTCCTGGTCTAAGTTGATCCCACAAAAGGTTTAGCTCCAGAAGGAAAAGCAGATAGACAATACAGACATTTGTTTTGTCCCTCTTGCAACCAACGGTAATAGCTGTTTCAGGGGTGTGTGTTTTAGATGCTCTCAGAATCCAACCTTCAACATTTTTAGTTTACATCATAAGGCTTATAACTGTAAACCATGCTATTTTGAGTTCCAGGAAACACAAAATGCACATCTTACACACTTGTGCCCAAACCCAGAAAGTTAACACTCTGACATGATTTTTAGGGTCCCTCCTTCCATCATATACACTTGTCACATAAAATTCTCAGTTAGCATTTGTAAGAACGTGAGCTTAGAAGAAAAAGAGTGAGACCAAAGGAAAGTTTTACTCAATATTGCCAGGCCCTGGTTGGCTGGGGGAGGCTCAGTCCTCCCTGGAAAAATTCAGGGGAGGCCCCCAAGCCCCCCCCCCCCGTAGTTTATGCCTATGCTGTCTATTAATCCCAAAAAAGAAACCTCTGGTATCAACTGTATATTAGTCTTTAGAATCTTCTGGATTTATGAATGTATTAGTATCCAATTTTTTTTGGCTTTTTTACATATGTACCAGAAATGATAGAATGCCCTTCATTTTGTTCACATTTTTAAGATACATTCAAACAATGCAGTAGAAACAGCAGTAGCAAAAGCAATTGAACTGGTCCAAAAAAAATTAGAAGAACTATCGAAACTAGATGATTTATCTAATCAACTGACTACACAAACAGAAGAAAACAAACAAGAGATAGCTACACTGGTAAACCTGACAAAAGAGATGGAATCCAAAATTGAAGATGTAGATTACAAACTGTAAAGGAAAAGCAAGAATCTCTAGAAGACTCCTTAATAAAACTTGAGATGGAAAAAGCCTCATATAAGTTAAGAATGCAAAATTTACCTGAAAAGAATGAGGAAAACTTAAAACAAGAAACTACTCAAGCTTTGACTGAGTATCTAGGAATGGAATCACCTTTAGAAATGGATCAAAAGATAGATTTAGTATACGGAGTCAACTCTGCATATGCTAGAGTTACACCTGGCTGGATGACCTTGGGCAAACCGTAGTTCTGATAAGAGCTGTTCTTGAAAAAGCTCTCTCATCCCTACCTACCTCACAGAGTGTCTGTTGTGGGGAGGGGAAGGGAAAGGAGATTGTAAGCCACTCTGAGACACCTTCGGGGAGTGAAGGGTGTCACGACAGGGCCAGTGGGGCAAGGCAGAGAGGGGGAGTTCACAGTCCAGTCCAAGAGTCAAGCCAGAACAATCAAAGTTCCAATACACAAAGCCAAGCCGTAGTCAGAGCGTTACCGAGAGTCAGAGTCCAGATAGGCAAGCGTTGAAGTCAGGGTGCAGAGCCGAAGATCAAGAGCCAGGGGATCATCAAAATGCGGACTGGAGTCAGAAACCAGGAAGTCAGTCAGTAGCCGGATACCAGGAACAGAGTCAGAGGTGCAGAGCTTATGGTCTGAAGGACGAGTTTGCCAGCACAATTAGCCAGCAGTCAGGGACCTATTCAAATCGCTCGCTGGGTTGTTAATTCATTAGTGCCTCATTAGCACTGCTAACAAAGTCCTTGATCCTGCTAGAACTCTAGGCTTATTGATCTCCAATCATGCAAGCGTGCCTCTGCGTCTGGTTGCCAAGTCCCGGCATCTCCGATCCCTCAGCCGGTCGACAGGTGGCAGAGAATTGGGTGGTGTGCTGCTGGGGCCAGGCACTGCCTGATCGGTTTCAGGTGCAGGCTGTTCTGGAGGCTGGTGCTCATCCTTTCCGGCGCTTAGGTTTGACAAAGACTCCCATGCCTCCGATGGTGTTAAAGGCACGGAGTCCTCAGTTTCAGAGCTCCCAGGTGCCGGGTCGGGGGCAGGCATGACAAAGGGTGGGGTATAAATCCAATCTCTTCTTTTTCTTCTAGATGCAATAAAGTACCCAGAGAAGTCCATGTTAAATTTTCAAAAAGAGAACTTAAGGATAAGGTATTTAAAATTTCTCCAGAAACAGCAAGATCGGCGAAGGGTGTACCAAAGATGCAGTGATCCGGAGTATCCCACTCCATCCCCTCCCCAGCTCACCAGAATCCCCTACTCCACTAGCCCTCCTCCACTAAGCCAGGCTTTGGGGAGGGGAGAGGCCTCAGCTGAACAGAATGCCATAAAGCCCACCTTCCAAAGCAATTATTTTCTCCAGGGGGGGGGGAGATCTGTTGTCTGGAGTTCAGTTGTGACACCTGGTGATCTTCAGGCTCCACCTGGAAATTGGCTGCCCTAGGCGTAGCAGTCAGTGCTTCAGGGCAGGGTCTGCAAGATCCGGGCTCTTGCTGTAGAAGCTGAGTGGGTGATTTTGGACCTGTCACAGACTTTTAGCCTTACCTACCTCACAGGGTTGTTGTGCAAGTCAAAAGGGGGAGAGGAGAATGATGTAAGCTGCTTTGATCCCCATTGCAGAGAAAGACTACTTTTTCTCCTGGGAAATGATTGTTGCCAATCTCCAGGTAAGGGCTGGAGATCACTCAGAATTACAACTGCTTTCCAGATGGCAGAGGTCAGTTCCCCTGGAGAAAATGGTGGACTCTGTGGCATTTGGGGCTTCAGAGCATGGAAGAGGCTGCAGGTGTGTGTGTGTGTGGGGAAATGGAAAGCTGAAAAATGAGGAAGAAATAAAGGTAGGTTGATGATTGGCTGGGAAGGAGACACGGTTGCCAACTCCAGATGGGAAATTCCTGGAGATTTGAGGGATGGAACCTGGAGAGGGTGAGGTTTGAGGAGGGGTGGGACCTCAGACAGATACAAGGCCATAGACTCCACCCTCCCAACCAGCCATTCCCTCCTGAGTAACCATTGTTGCCAATCTCCAGATAAAAACCCATTCTCTGTGCTTTCTGTCCAAACGGCCCAGAGTGCTGTGCTAGGATCTAGGTGGAGATCACTCAAAATTACAACTGCTCTTCAGGTAGTAGAGATCAGTTCCTCTGGAGAAAATGGTAGACTCTGTGTCATTATACCCTGCTGAGGTCGCCACAGCACATTGACGCTGAGTGCCCAAGGCCTTGGCACTCTCCCAGAACCTCTTTCTAGAGCTCATTGTATTTATTTCCACAACGGCCCTTATTCCGTGTGTGTGTGTGTGTGTGTGTATAAAATTGAGGTTTCGTGTGACTCTTTTCTGAACGTTCCACACACTCCCACAGCCTTTGGGTCCCTGCACTGTCAGTCCGACCCTGTACCAATCCAGTGGCTGTGGAGGCGGCGCCCAGTGTCTCAGCCTCAGTGGGGTGCGAGGTGACAGGCGGGACAGGCTGCTTGCACAGGAAACAGAAACTGAAGCCATGCGGGGAGGGCCCCTTTCATCAGCCACACTGCTTGCCTCTCCCTCCCCGCCGCTGGAGTGGAGTCTCACAGCCACCCCCTCCCAGCAGCGCTCACACAGACCTCTTGCCCCTGCCCTGCCCATCCTTCTGCTCTCCTTTCCTCCAGTGGGTGGACACCCACTTTGCATAGCGCCCCTCTCATGGGGGGGGGGAGATGAGCAGGAACCAGAGACCACCAAGGCTTCTCTGTGGCCGGCCACCATCAATCTCCTCCCAGCCTGTCCCGTCCTGGTAAGTGCCACTTCTTAGGGTGGGGTGGGCAGCTTGGGGGCACAAGTTGCAGCCCCTGCATGCTTTCCCCTTGCCTAGCATGAAGCTCTGTCTGACGGAGCCTGCTCAAAGTCCCCATCCCCAGCGGCCATTGAGGGGAGCGGCCGTCACTGGGTGTGCACAAAGCCCAGTGGAGCAGCCCTCGCCACCTCAGCTCTCCCCTCTGCCAAGACCTCCTGTCCCCACCTGCCACCCCTTCCCCTGGTGAAGACGCGCCGGAGCTGCGGCCGCTCCCTCAGCCGGCCCCGTGCTCATCTGCCAGCGCACCCCCCTCTGAGCCCGTTGCATTGTCAGTGGGCAGAGACAGGCTGCCATTTGGCGGGGACCATGAGGCTGACATCTTTCTGGAGCTCATTGTATTGAGTCTACAATGGGCTTTGCCACGTGTGTGTGTGTGTGTGTGTGTGTGTGAAAGGAAGTGTCAAGACACTGTGAGGATGCTATGCCTTCAATTGAACATATGGAACTGTCTTATACTGGTCCATCAAAGTCAGTATTGTCTACTCAGACTGGCAGCAACTCTCCAGGGTCGCAGGCAGAGGTCTTTCACATCACCTACTGCCAGAACTTTTAACTGGAGACACTGGGGTTTGAACCTGGGACCTTCTGAATGCCATGCAGATGCTCTGCCACTGCTTGGTGCTAAACATGATACAGATCCCAGAGGGCTAGAGCAGATGAGCAGAGTCATAGCTGAAGTAGGAAGTCAGTTCTGTAGCCCCTTCAGGATTCATTGTCATGGCTTCTGTGCAGGCTCACATTGTGTGTGTGTGCAGGCCAGCCACAGAAAAGATTTCCAAGTTATTCTAGTGAAGAATAAACTATATTTAAAGAATAAATGTGTCTTGGTTTCTGCTTTGTAATTATGGGTCAAAATGGGCCTTCTCATGATTGTACCAACTGTGGCTTTAAAACTGGTGCTGATAAAAACCCATTCTCTGTGCTTTCTGTCCAAACAGCCCAGAGTGCTGTGCTAGGAACTGGGAGTCCCAGGTTCAAATGCCATTCTGTCTGAAAACTTGCTTGGGACCTTGGGCCCACCACGTTCTCTCAAGCCGACCTGTCTCACAGGGTTCTGGTGAGAATGGAATAGAAAAATATTAAATGTTATAAGCCATAAGACGGGGCACAGATACACTCCATATCCCTCCTTTTAAAGAACAGCTGCCCCGTGGGACAAGGTCTTTGATGCGCAAACTCTATTACCTGATGTGACGGCTTCTACTACAGTCGTTTAGCAAACATATGCTTGATTCCTTGGTCACCGCTGTTGCTGTTGATGGCCTGCAGGAGGCTCTAGAGGCTCCTTCAACCTCTCCTTTTCCCTGCTTCCTACCACACCCTGCCATGGGCTGTAGAGAAAGGATTTGGGATGCCTAGAAAGGTTTCTAACAAGCACCTCTTCTCTGGTGTTGGCTTGACCCCTGTGTGGCTGGAGGTGCGCAGCACGGACCAGAACCCCTTAGCTCTGGTGGTGCAGATCAATGGCCAGGGGGAAATGAAACCATTGTAACTGCCAGGAGGCTGAAGTTGGTTCCCAGTTCCTTATTCGTGACTTATTCATGAATTCAGCCCAAAAACACTAAGGAGAGTTTAAAAGCTCTAAACCCCAATATAAGATTTGTACCACCATAAATCATATACACCCACATTCAGGGGACTCTCCCCTTCAAGGGGACATATGGTGTTTCCTGTTCCAAAGTGCAGTTCTCATGCCAGCTGCTCCAAAGTGGGGTGCACCCAGGATAATCACACAGGTGGACACTGGGGCCAGGCTGCACCCCAAATCAATATTTGGATCACCCTAAATGACACATCCCCACACTCCAAAGATTGTCCCCTGACAGACTGTCCCCTTCTTCCCACCCCAACAGCATAGTGTGGAGGTGTATGATTAATAGAGATCCAAACCTTATTTTGGGATTCAGAGCTTTTAAACTCATCAATTTTGGGGGCTGAATTCATAAATAAGTCACGAGTAAGGAACTGGGAACCAACTTCAGTCTCCTGAAATGTAGCTCATATCCTAGAAAAGGCCAATGTTTAAGGTGACTATGAAGTGCTGGAAAGACAGAAATAATTCAGTACCATAAAATTGCCAGTACTTTTCCTGCCTTTCCTCCCCCCTGAGTTTAAATATCAGACTCTCACACAGAAATTAAGCAGGCAAAGTCTTCCTTTTCCTTTCCTTTTCTTGGTGGAAAAAGCCATTATCTACTAAGTTCTAGTTGGCTAGCTTTTGGACTGGTTGTTAAAACTGCACATCAATTCCCCCTTATATTCTGGCCCCCTGCTAAGAGTGTTACAGGCATCTTCCCAGCGCAAGTTTCATTCTGGTATGAGATTCAGTCCTTCATTCTTAATTGGCCCCTTACAAGAAAATTTTACTAGGTGAGTAGGAAGCTCTTGTTTTTACAGGCCTGTGTAAAACACACACACACAGTAGGAAATGCAAACATTCCAAACATACCAAAGGAACCATGGGATTATCATTCTCCAAACAGCCCAGAGTAAAATATTTCCTGCATATGGAAGCACTGAAAAATCAAGAATTTAAATGTCATATTAATGGTTGGCCATAAATGCCGGTAGGGCAAGCTTCAAGCAAATGTGAAAACTCACCAGGGAAGGAAAAGTGAGCCACATCCTTTCAATGCCCAAAGAATTGGTTTTAGCTCCATATCAAGGTCCTACATTCTGCTAGCTAATTTAATGAGAATTTATATTGTCTCAGCTTCTTAGTGACTCAGTGGGTGGTCACTGTTGTGTGAGTACTAAGACTCTTCTGAGCCTACTGATATCAGCAAAAACAAAGTGGGCAGTAGCTTGCTTTTGCCTTAAGACATTTCAATGGTGTACAGTTGATTTGTCATTCTTTATTTACTTTAGACATTTCTGGCCTGCCCTTCTATTAAATGACACTCAGGGAGGTTTACAACACTAAAAGCAATACATTATAATCTTAAAGAGAAGTGCAGTCCTAAACAGAGTTACACCCTTCTATATTCATTAAAGTCAATGGGTTTAGAAGGGTGTGACTCTGCCTAGGACAGAACTGCAAGAGAAACTGAGTGGAGCTGTTTCTTTTGTATTCAATGTCACCTCCAATACAGAAAATGAAACCCTGGCAGGTGTTTGTGTGCATTTGTGTCTTTTGGACAACAGAATTTCACAAAGCTCCTGCAGAGTTGGCATGGCATTAACACCTGGTTTTCAGTTATAAGGGGCACTAACTTTTTTTTAAAATGTGGTACAGCTTTTGTACCTTTAACAGCTGCCTGACACATACAAGTGAAGCAGGCAAATATTTCCTCATTTCTATATTTGCACATAATGAAAAGGACTAATGATATTATGTCAATTGCCACAATCAACCCTGTCCATGAGGGATGACATTTAACCTATCAGAAGAATGTGGCTGAAGAGCAAGCATTTTCTAGTCTACTCAAAATGCTTTGAAAAATGGTTCTGGATTATATTAGAGAGGAGGGAGCACACACTAGTCAGAGGAAAAAAATATTTTAAGGTTCTTGAAATGACAGGCCATTTGTGTGATAGAGTGGATTAATCTTGCATTGTATGTGGATATGTGTTTTTTAAGAGGACTACATGAATTCAGACGCAGCTATGGGACAAGCCAACACAATGCAAAAATCAAGAACAAAACCCACACAATATCTTTTATTAGGACCAACCACTATGACACAAAACAATGTGCAAGCTTTACCAGAATTCATCAAGCTGGTTGAGAGAGAAAAAAAATTAAATGAGGGGGGGTCATGATCTTAAGACCTGGTGTTGTCAGCATCAGTGCAAAACGCTGAGCAGGCATGCAGGTTTAAAATGGTGCCCGTTATGTCACACAATATGTTTTTAATAATCTGATGACATTTACAAAATTCTCCAAGTGGAGATAGATGGAAAGTATTATTCATCACCAGATTGTCAAAGACAGGTAAAAGTGACATCCATATGCGTTACCATTGCAAAAGGGCTGAGAGCTTGTTTTCCAAGGTTCTACCTAGAACAAATCAGTTTGACCTTAGCTTAGACCACAGGGAATTTTTTTAAAGAAACACATACATTGTGAGCAATAATGGTTCTATGATGTCATCTCCCTTATAAATAAAAGCTGAATGGTGGTGGCACTTCTCTAGAACATTCCACACGCTCCAAAATCAGTTCACTCTCTGATCTGTCATTCAGAGGGTCTCCCTATCCACTGGCTGCTTTGCCTGAGTCCTGCCTCCAACATTCTAAACATTTTGCTAATCCTCCCCCGCCCATAGCCAGTCAGAACACAGAGGTCATTTGCATATGCAGCCTCATTGGCCTCTGCCTCAGAACACAGAGGTCGTTTGCATATGCGACTTGATTGGCTTTTGCCTCTAACATTCTAAACAGTTTTGCTGTTCTGAGGTAAAATGTGTCCAATCTCCAGGTGAGGTCTGGAGATCACTCAGAATTACAACTGCTTTCCAGATGGCAGAGATCAGTTCCCCTGGAGAAAATGGTAGGCTCTGTATCCTTATATGCTGTTGAGGTGGCTCCCGTATGACAGCCAATGTGACGTAGCAGTCAGGGCTTCAGAGCACGGGAGAGGCTGCAGGTGTGTGGGGGGTGGAAAGCTGAAGAGTGAGGGGGAAATAAAGGTAGGTTGATGATTGGCTGGGAAGAAGATAGGGTTGCCAATTCCAGGTGGGAAATTCCTGAAGATGTGACGGATGACGCCTGGAGAGGGTGAGGTTTCAGGAGGCGTGGGACCTTGGACAGGTACAAAGCCATAGACTCCACACTCCAAACCAACTATTCCCTTCTGGGGAACCATCTTTGCCAATCTCCAGGTGAGGGCTGGAGATCACTCAAAATTACAACTGTTCTTTAGGTAGCTGAGATCAGTTCCTCTGGAGAAAATGGTGGAATTGACACTGAGTGTCCAAGGCCGGGGCATCCGCCCAGAGCCTCTTTCTAGAGGCCGTTGTATTTATTTCCACAACGGGCCTTTTTCCTACTCTTGTATAATCCCCTGTTCAGAGGACCCAGGTCTAGTAGATGCTGCCCTTTTCTGCCATGCACATGTCATTCTTGTGCCCCCATAGTCTTTGTGGGTTGGGTGATGCAGTTTGAGTTCCTGTGATTGTTTAGCAAAGTTAGGAGGTCTCTACCATGACCCTCTACTATAATTTCGCACTTTTCACATTCAGATGCTTGAGGTGAGAAATAGCGATAACAAGCAGAGGACCATGAGGAATTGTGGACAGTTTGGGAAGGAATCCTCCAGGATTTTCTCAGGGTCTTGAGCAGGCTGGGTTTCTTCTCCCCCTCTCCCCCCCCCCTTTATCTGTGCTTCACATTCCATCTCTGCATTGCTGGAGTATTTTTAATCCTCAACAAGCTTTTGAAAAAAGATTTTTCTTTCTTTTGATTAATTCACAAAATCTTATTTTTCTTACATAACTGAGGAATCTCCCAAGTATGTAAAGACCTCTCTTCATACTTTCACCATCCCTACAGGGGCCTGGTTTACTATTAAATATAGTAATCACTCTGCCTACACAGATTGGTCCTCCTAAATAGGACCAAAGAATCTAAAAAAATTGCTATAACTTTGAGGAATATTTATCTATAGAACATCCAGAGCTCTATGGTATTTTTCATAGATGAAAGTACTATGTGAAACCACACTTTTACAGGCTCCTTGAATCATGTGGTATGTCCTCACTATGGGCAGCAATATACAAACTGGGAGCTCCTTGTGAGGAAGAACAACAGACAGCAAGAACTTTGTGTCCCTTTTACAGTGCTTTACAGTCCCCAGCAGTAAGTGATTTTCCTAGTAGTGTTTCTGCCCCTATGTGTTCCTTGGACAGGCTTTTATTTTTCTTGATTTTTAAATGAGAACTTTTCTTGTTCCAGTGAGGCCTGGCTGGCAATGCTGAAATTCTTTTGCCTCTGTTTGTTGCTATCCTCGTGGCCAGTTTCCATGGCGACTCGGATTCCATGCGAGCTGGCAAAGGGCCTAACAAAACCCCATACCTCAAGGTCTCCTTGGAAAAGAACCTCCCCTTCGGCCAAAGAAAGTGTGTGTGTTTGTGTGTGTGTGGGGGGAGAATATGTGCATACCCTAATGCCTTCCCTCATAGCATACACACATGCTGTATCATCTTTTGTGTGCTGGAGGAAAGATAGTATGTTGTGATTGTTCTGGTGTTTTAGGGCAACAAGTACCAACAGCTCACTCCCCCATTCCCTGGCGTACACTCCAAAATTACCACATCATGCTAATATTTCAACATTAACAAATACTCCAGATGGTCCACATTAAAATTCCAATACTGCCTCATTTGCTGACAACAGCTTGCTCCTTAAATTATCTCCCCAAATAATAAAAAACCTTAAGGATTAAGCAATGTTTGATTTGTGTGTATGTACTTTTTTGTGGTAGTAGTGGAAATCAGTGAGAGAAGACAGGGGAAAGAAAAAAGCAGATCCTTTCCCACTTCCTTGCTTGAAATTCTCTTTTTTCTGTATTTGTGCAATGGATGACATTGAAAGGTTGCCTCCTGCTAGTAGCAAGTTTCAGTGGGCGCAATCCAGAAAACATTAGGGCATCTGAGTGCTATGGGTGTTCATAGGCTTTATACATGACTAACATTCTCTGGAATGTCTGGCTTCTCACTATGTTGACGTGTTACATTATTGGCACATATCAAACTCTTACCCAGCACTGAAGAACAAATAAATGTATGGCAATATGTGAAAAATTGTTTCCTGATTGCAGAGGGGTGCATAGTTGAATATGAATGTAACAGTATTTCTTTTCTTTTTTTTAAGCCCCCGGAGGGGATTTTTTATTTTTTTATAATACTACATAAACTACCAAGAAAAAATAGGGATGGGGGACTACAATTAGGGAGAAAGAAAGATAACCCACACTAAACTAAAAACCCAAGGTTAGGAGATCATTCCCTGTTAAACTGCTGTTAGTAAAAGAAAAGGCTGTTAATAAACAACATACTTTGTGAGGTCCTGTCTTTCTAAGCTTATATGTTAGATTGTTACTTGTTATGAGAAGATTTCCGGAGCATCTCCTCCAGCTCACTTCATAAATGTAACAGTATTTCTTTGGTGGGGCATTTTTCAACTCCCAATGGAACTGGTTTGCTCATTTTGAGGATTCATTCATTCAATGAATCCCGTGTCCATATAATGTAAAATAGGTTACCTGTTTTCTCTACTAAATGTTGGAGGATATGTAATATGAAATATCCCTCCACAGTTTATAATCAACAAAGAACATATCTCTGAGTATTTGTTAAAATTATAGGACTTGATTATTAGGACCCTATGTGATGTAACTAATATAAAATACCTTTGTTGTTCAGTCGCACAGTCGAGTCCGACTCTTCGCGACCCCATGGACCAGATCCCACCAGGCCTTCTTGTCTTCCGCCATCCTCTGAAGTTTGCTCAATTTCATGTTTGTTGCATCTATGACACTGTCTAACCATCACTTCCTTTGCCGTCCCCATCTTCTTTGACCTTCAGTCTTTCCCAGCATCAGGGTCTTTTCCAGTGAGTGCTCCCTTCTCATTTGGTGGCCAATGTATTTGAGCTTCAGTTTCATTATCTGGCCTTCCAGGGAACAGTCAGGGTTGATTTGATCTTCTTGCAGTCCAAGGGACTCTCAAGAGAATATAAAATACCTACATTTCTAATTAAGCAGGAAAGTAGCTAACTGGCCTTCCGTTTTGCTAGGTGATCTGGTAGCTGGCAGTGACAGTTCCTTTGTCTCTTCATGAAGTTCTGTGCCGTGATTAATGACTTGATGAACCACTGCTGAATCAAGGTGCTAATGAGGAGTGAGGTAGCTCCTTATCACCTGCAAACTCTAAAATCAAATAAATTGGAATCTTCTTCTTCTAAACTTACAGTACTTTTTGAGACCTGCTTGCAAAGGAACTCCATGTTACTGTCCCCCTCTCCAAGACTAAATGCAAGAATCTTATATTAATCAGCATGGAAAAACTTTATACTGTATTTTTGATTTTAGTATTTATAGCTTCATGGACATTTTCTCATTACTCAGGTTTGTCATCAAGCTCCCCAGAATCTCCTCTTCTTCTATCTCAGCCTGTTTTTGTCTCTCCTCTTCTGGCCTCCTGATCACTCTGCGAAAAAGTTATTAACTACTTTGGGGTCTTCCTGATCCACAGTTTGAGAATAACTGCTTTAAAGCATTTTCCATGAGAGTTCCACAACAGTCCCATCTTCCTCTGACCCCCTGCCTCGTTTAACTGAATATCTAGGACTCTCAAAGTTCTGTGCTTCTTGGAACACATTCAGTCCTCATCTGGTTGTTTGGAGGGTTTTCTTTTGGTTAATTTACAAAAAAACGTTTTCCTGCTCACCTGGGGAATTGCTTGAATATGCAGAAACCCTTACCTTGTATGTGGGTAGCCAGGTTTGGTTCCTTGAGTGATTGACACTGGACATCCAGTTTGCTATTACACCCAAATTCTGTTCAGGATTAGTAAACAAAATGACTTTTACAAGTTTGTTACACTGCCCAAACTGGAAAACAGCAGTGGGGCCAGAGAAACATCAAGAACCCATTAAGTATTATCAAGTACTAGGTCGGTGCAAAGTTGTTTGAAACTAGTGGCTGTGAGTTGGAATTGAACTATGAAGAGTCTCTCACTGTAGCCACTAGATCCCTGCTCCCAAATCTCCCTTTGATATAAGAATGAATAGTCTTCACTTTTGAAATCTACAGTTATGAGGGAAAATGAATATCCTGTAAAAGGGTTTTTAAGAGCTGAAATATGGTATATCAAATGCAACACTGTAAATTAAACTCTGCTGTTTGCAGAGTCAGTATAGCCATACAGTAAACAAAGTATGGTCCCTCTCCTGACAATAGCCTCTACTGAGTTATGTATTTAAATTTAAATGTTCCTTTAATATTACCAGTATTCACCTCCTTGTATGATAATTGGAGTAATCAATAGGTATATAAAACCACAGGGAGGGAAGGCCACGTGGTATAGTCTGGTCTTCTCTGATCTTGGAAGCTAAGTGGGATTGGTACTTGGATAGGAGACCACCCAGGAAGGCTCTGCAGAGGAAGGCAATGGCAAACTCCCTCTGCTTCTCACTTGCCTTGAAATACCCTTGCTGGGATCACCATAAGTTGATTGTGACATGACAGCACTTATGAACATATGAATATCTCCCTGCTGGTAAATCAAAGTATAGAAACAGAAGCCAAAAGAGCAGATCCTTAATAACTGCAAACAAACCAAACAGCCAAAGGACCTTAAAACATTGTTTTTATAGTGATTTAACATCATTGGTTTTAAGGTCCTTTGGTGGTTTTGGTTACCCAAGACCATGGTCAGACATGGCTTTAGATCTGACTCAGCTGTGAATGCCTGACAGATCTAAAGGGCACGATCAGACAGCAACATCTGGGAAAGGTCCTGCAGCCATCAGCACACCGTGCTGCCCCGCCACGGAAGCAGAGTTAAAGGGCATTGGGGAAAGTCCGGTCCTAAAGCTTGCTGATGGGCTACGGACGGACTTTCCCCTGTCTGATCACTCAAGCACACTCTCAAACCATCAGGATGGTCAGCCCATTCCATCCCAACTTGGTGCCATTCCCCCCCCCACTTAGCAGTATGCACATAACCATATACTCCATGGGGAACTCTCAGCGCAGAGGTGCAATTGCTCATTTATGTGCATGGGAAACAAAAGGCAACTCCCCCTCAGCCAAATGTGCCATCTGATCGGGCAGTGACAGGCTGAGCCCACAGCTACAAAGGATGTGTGATTGTGCAATGCCATGTCAATTTCAACCAGGGGAAACAGGCTTGCTTCCCCTCCGCACCAAGTGGCACATCTGACCACAGCCCAAAGTGCACTAGGCTTAGCATGCAAGATGTACACATACATCTATATGTGTTCCTTGGGGCATATCAAGTTAGGAAGATGGCACTGGGGGGAGCTTAGGCCTCCACTCTCTGCATGTTGCAATACGAATCAGCTGCCACATGCCTGGGAACTGAGTTCTAAGCACAGAACTCAGAAGGATCTGAGAAGGAATATATACAGCAAACACATGCCTATCACAATAGATACCTGCATCAGGAAATCATGGCCAATCATAGCTCTTCTGTCCATGTACACACGTTACAATGCCTGTGGCAAACACAACATTATGTTACATGCATGTTTTACATTCTGGGGTGTGCATGCAAAACATTTGTATGTGTACATATCCAAATGTAATGTGGCTCTCACTGGCGTGTGGGAGCTGCTCAACAGAAGGATGAGGGAGAAACCACAAGAAAATATTTCCCCCCTCCTCTCTTGGCCATGAGCCCAGCTGCAGCTGAAAGGTGCTACCTGCCACGGCTACACTCCTGGGCTTGGAAGACCAGATGGCAAGGGAATACTGAGCTGGCAGGGAGGTTCTTTCTTTCCCTCTTTCTCCAGTGAGTAGGCTCCAGTTCTTTTGGACAAGTTTGTAGGGAACCTCACAATATATTGCTAAAGCTACCTTCCCTTCTCCACAAATATTTTAAGAGCTCCTTCCATTGTTAAGACTTTCCTACTCACATCTTGGAAATGTCTTGGAAAGGAGGGGCTGTGGCTCAGTAGTAGAGCATCTGCTTGACATGCAGAAGTCCCAGGTTCAATCCCTGGTATTGGCAGTCAAAAGATCTGCCAGTAGCTGATCTGAAAGACCTCTTCCTGAGACAACGGGGAGCTACTACCAGTCTGAGTAGACAATACTGACTTTGGAGGGAGGTGTCCAGTGGGGTGCCACAGGGCTTGGTTCTGGGCCCAGAACTTTTCAATATTTTTATAAATGATCTGGATGAGGGTGTGGAGAGGCTACTCATTAAATCTGCAGATGACACCAAATGGGAGGAGCAGCGAACACACCAGAAGATATAGAATTCAATGAGATCTGAACATGCTGGAAAAGTGGGCGGATGCGAACAAGATGCAATTTAACAAGGATAAGTGCTGAGTTCTACACCTGGGTAACAAAAATGAGGAACACACATACTGGATGGGGGATACACTTCTGGGTAGCAGCGTGTGTGACGAAGACCTTGTGATATGGGTGGACAGCAGCCAGTGTTATGCAGCAAAGGCTAATGTGATCTTGGGCTGTATAAATAGAGGCATAACATCCAAACTGCAAGATTTATTTATTTTTCTGATTTATACCCTGCCCTCCCCGCATGAGCAGGCTCAGGGCAGCTTACACAGGGTAAAATACATAATAACAATCAGAATTCCATAAAACATTTAAAAACAGTTCATTAAAACTATACAATATTAAAGTGCTATGTTATTTGATGTCATATCAATGGCGTTACCACATGAGTACATTCCACAAGTTGTTTAAGTATACAGCTCACCGATCTTCCTCAGATATGTCATAGTCCTGCTGTACACTGCATTGGTCAGGCCACACCTGGAGTATTGTGTGCAGTTCTGGAGGCCTCACTTCAAAAAGGATGTAGACCGAATGGAGTAGGTGCAGAGGAGAGCAAAAAGGATGATCAGGGGTCTGGAGACCAAGCCCTATTAGGAAAGGCTGAGGGAGAAGAGGGGGTTGAGGAGGGACATAATTCCTCTCTTTAAATATTTGAAGGGCTGTCACTTAAGGCGGGCAGGGAGCTGTTCCTGTTGGCAGCAGAGGATAGGACTCAAAATAATGGGTTTAAGGGAAGGTACCGGCTGGATCTTAGGAATTTTTTTTTTTACAGTAAGAGTTGTGCAACAGTGGAATCAGCTGCCTAGGGAGGTGATGACCTCCCCCTCACTGGCAGTCTTTAAGCATCGTCTGGACAAAGACTTGTCAGGGATGCTCTAGGCTGATCCTGCTTTGAGCAGGGGGCTGGACTAGATGGCCTGTACGGCCCCTTCCAACTCCGTGATTCTATGTAGCTCCACTCTATGATGGACCAAGGGTCTGATCAATATAAGGCAGTTTCATGTGTTCAAGAAGCCAGGTGTCATTACACAGATGAGTATCTTCTAATGGGAAAGTAACTAGGCTGTGACACTCCTCTAGTCTAGGTTCTTTTAAGCCATCCGTGAACCTCACTTATAGTTCCCACATTTAAATAAGGAACCTCCTATGTGTGGTAGTTTTATAGCTGTTCTGTGCTGAGTCAGAAAATATGCCAGAATCAATCTTTTCTTTGCACTAGGCCCAGCACATTACCCACATTACTAGATAAGCACTAGGTAATTGGAGGTACAGCTAACTCACATCAATGAAATTGGACAACCTCAACCACAAATGGGCTGCTTTCAAACTTACAATGTTGTCCTTTGAACTTTTAAAAGCATAACTCCTTAACAGTATCTTTATACTGTCAGTGTTTGACTGTGATTTTAAGAGATGCAGATGTAAAAGCCTGCATCTACATCAACTCCAAACTCTTTTTGTGAATTGGAAAAAGGCTACCAACAGTTGCAACCACTTTGCACTGACACAGATGATTTCCATTTTGCAGTTATTGAAATACAATTATGCAGAAAATGGTTTGGGCCATGGGATTTCTATTGAAAGAATGTATATAGAGGGATACATTAAGACAAATGTAAGAAATTTGGTAAAAGCTGAAGCTTACCAGCAGGTCTTTTCAGGAGACCCATGGGAAATGTCAGGAAATCTGCCAGGAAATGTCAGGGCCATCTAATGCCTTCAGTAAATGACCAATTCATACAATAATTCCATTGAGGACACATTACAAATGTTCACAACAAAAAATAGATACTTGTGGGACAGGTGAGCCAGCTTGATGCTTGAAATGCTAAACTGGGACCTTACTGGCAAGGAGATGCCTTAAGGATAGGCCTTCTGGCCCAGTGCGTGAAATACCAGGCTCTATGTATGTGTGTTACCTACCAGGTGTATGTATGGGCAAGTATGCCAGCCTGCAGCTTAACACACCAGGCTGAGGTGCTTAGTCCTTATTCTCCCAAATATGCTTGGAGATAACTGCATGAAACATCTACTCTGCTTAGAACAGGACCTCAAGAAACAACTTCACTTTTAGATTACATCAAGCCCAAACTCTCTTTAGAAGCTAAAATGACCAAACTGAAGCTATTGTACTTTGGTGAAATTATGAGAACAGTTGCTGGAAAAGACAATGCTAGGAAAAATTGGAAGGCAACAGGAGAAGAGGAAGATCCAACACAAGATGGCTTGATCCAATAAAGGAAACCTGGACCCTCAGTTTGCAAGACCTGAGCAAGGTTGTTAATGATAGGACATTTTGGAGGTCATTAATTCATAGGGTCCTCATAAGTTGGAAGCGACTTGATGGCACTAACACAGAACACCTTACCTGTGGATATCTGGGACTGGTCCTAACCTTACCTGTTTTTTTGAGTCCTTCATATAAGCATCCCCTGAAGGAAAAGGGCTAAATTGAAGGGGCTGCTTTTCTGCCTCACTTTCGACATTGTGCCGTCCCCTTCCTTGCTATACAAAGGCTGAGTGGAGAA
This sequence comes from Gekko japonicus, assembly GCF_001447785.1. Lineage (NCBI taxonomy): Eukaryota > Metazoa > Chordata > Lepidosauria > Squamata > Gekkonidae > Gekko > Gekko japonicus. The sequence continues at coordinate 181,245 of NW_015159772.1, forward strand.
CTTCTGAATTTCCCTGTTCTCCTCCCAAATAATTTGGCCCTCCATGAAGTAATGCTGCAACTGATTGCCTTGTAGAAAGGGGCAGGTTGGACACAATATGAAGTTATAAGATACCCAGATTTTTTTTGTAAACTTAATTGAATTTATATCACTTAAATAAGGACCATCCTGTGAAGCCAGTGATTTATGAAGACTGTGCCCATACTTCAGTCCAACAAAGCACACATTAAAATTCTCCCATATTATATAAAGGGAAAAATATGTTGCATATTTAAAACACATAAGCCACAAATCCAATGAGACCCATTAGGCATGTGGAAGGCTTGCGTATGCCCAGCAGAACTTTCAACTTTTTCCCTTGACAATGATTCCCCAGTGGTATATTTTAAAAGTTCCTCCGTCTTGGGAAAAATGTGTAATATCATGTTGAAAAACTGCTATTATATACACACACATATACATACCCCCCCCACACACCCTCTTGTCTGTATAAAACAGGTTGTGCGTTTTTACAGATGCACCCATAACTGCCAGTGTTTAGCATACTACACTGGGGACTTTCTGTGGAACTGCAGACAAAAATATGATGGATTCTGAAACCACATTGCTTTCAAAAAGCTGAATTTGTGCAGTTGATGAGAAAAACAGACTACCCATAGAGAACAACATACTGAATCCTTGCAGACTACTAAATTGTCCAGGGAGCTCAATGCGTGAAGGCTACAAATCTATTTAAACATTGCTGTCCTGCCCTTCCAACTGGAATGGGATTCCCAGAGTGATTTATAACAAAAGTACAAAATGATAAAAGAAATAATCCGGCATGAATGGCAGCATAAAAACCAGCCATCAGCCAAATCCAGCAACTTTCAGTAGCCAATCTCTCCTTATATATAATTGAATAGTGGGTGCCAAAGTTCTAATTCTAAAATGCACTCCCTTAGTGTATGGCTGATGGCACTGCTCCTCAGCATATATCGCCACCAATCAGAAGGCAAAGCCCGGGTCCCGCCCACACCACAACTGCTGCGACAACCTGGTCTTTTGCATATGGAAGCTGATTGGACTTCACTCCATTCCACACCTCAAACTCCCCCCCCCACAAGGCAGTTGGAATGTCAGTTGCATATGGAACCTTCAAGGTCTTTTGCATATGGAAGCTGATTGGACTTCACTGCATTCCACACCTCAAACTCACCCCCCTCCCCGCAAGGCAGTTGGAATGTCAGTTGCATATGGAACCTTCAAGGTCTTTTGCATATGGAAGCTGATTGGACTTCACTGCATTCCACACCTCAAACTCACCCCCCTCCCCGCAAGGCAGTTGGAATGTCAGTTGCATATGGAACCTTCAAGGTCTTTTGCAATAAAACCTCTTTAGATTCCATGATCTCTCTTTAAAAGGTTTGTTTTCAGCAGGTACTGAAACAATGGTAAGACTGCCTTTGGTAGGACACTCAAAAATTGTCGTGATGTTGTACAGACTTTCAAAATGTCCAACAGCCAAATATCCCCACAGGAGAAGTAAAACTTGGTGCTTCGACAGCAGGTTGACACATTACATGTCAAGACTTGTAACAAAACTCCCAAAGCTACTTTTAAGAGACTGTTGTGTTTTAGAAGGTACAACCAATAGCAGGAGAAAGAACTTAACTGATCTCCCACACAGCACTTCCCCTCTGCAGCTTCATACTTCCAAACCTGTTTATATCCCAATTATGTGGCATTCCAGATTCATCTAGAACTCCATCTGCAGAAAGGTGTAGAGGGAGGGTTCCAAACGGCAAAACAGAAGTCAGGAAAAGGGCTAAACAGTCCTTTTCTTTCTTCTCCGGTGCACAGATCCTCCTCCTGAAGCTGCATTTCTATAAAAGTAACAGCCACTAGGACATCTTCTGAGACACACTGGGCATTTTCTGACCCTGAGGAACAAAATGCGAGGGGTTTCAATGTCTTACAGCAGGAGGGGGAAGCAGGAAAGTCCTGCTTCACAAAGCATGCAGGTAGTTGACTATATTCCACTGGAGTGTAATACTCCTGTTTACTAAGGTCTTAGTCAGATCCTCCCCTTTGTTGGTGACCAAGACACACGACCTATTCAGTTGCAGCACCCCAATTGTGGAATGCCTTCCCCTTGCTCTTTGCTTGGCATTTCCAACAACAAATGAGGATGAATTTGTTCACCTAGGCTTTTTGTTAAAATATTCTGCTTGTTTATTGTTCAGGTACTTTGTTGTTGTTGTTCAGTTGCACAGTCGAGTCCGACTCTCTGCGACCCCATAGACCAGATCACGCCAGGCCTTCCTGTCTTATTTTCCATTAGTTAATTCTGTTCTGTTACTCCATTCATTTTATTTTTATTGTTCTATGGTCTTATATGGATTTACTTTTATTTTGGTTTAACTTGATTTTAGTGTGCTTTTTCAATGCTGCTTTCAGATAATTTCTACTGTGCCTTTTGGGGTGGTAGTTATATCAAGAACCTTTGGGCTGACAAGCAAGATAAAATGTTTCAAAACAAATAACCTCGACCCTCTATCAGTCTTCTCATAGACTTTACTGGAGATGAACTTTCTGATTTCCCATCAAATTAAATTCACAATGAATGAGAATACAATTAAGCGCCCTTCCCACATACTGAACAATGGATTTGCAATATTACAGTGCAAATAGGTAGCCTCACAGCCAAGTCAACTGTTGTACTTTTGTGACCTCTGCTGGATAATCAAAGGAAGCACAGAGTCACTGACATTGCATAGGATAGATTAATCTTCATGGCCGACTTGGAGCAATGCTTCCTAAACTCCCACCCACTCACATCACTCTTGTACTTGAGATACATTGATGACATTTTTATTGTCTGGACACATGGTAAAGAAGCCTTGGACATATTCCACCGGTCATTCAACAACTTTCACCCCACCATCAACCTGACAATGAATGAATCTATGCAAGAAATACACTTTCTGGACACTACTGTTAGAATACACAATGGACGCATAGACACCACCTTACACTGGAAACCTACTGACCAACAAACATACCTACATGCCTCCAGCTACTATCTTAAACATACAAAATGATCCATTGTATGTATACAGCCAGGCTCTATGCTACAGCCACATCTCCTCCAATCCCACAGACAGAGATTCTTACTTGAGGGATCTACAACAAACCCTTTTGGAACTGAAGTATCCACCTGATGAAATCAATAAACAAAGCCAGGACAGGCTCATTTAATTCTTATCTCATTATACACGCCAAGTCATTCTGTTCTTACTTATACCTAGAAATTAAACTTTGTTGGTCTTATAGAGGCCACTGGACACAAACTTGGTTCTCATATCTGTTGTTAATTCCTTTATTATCTGTATGCCAACTTGCTGCTATTTACATGTCTTACCAAATGTGTTATTCCAGTCTTAGCTATATTTATTGCTCAGTTACTTACGCATCGTGACTCTAATTCACTCTTCCTGGCAACTAACCCCCCCACCTGCATGTAATATTTGAGGAAATCTGTTTCAATGTATGTGAAGAAGTATGTCCATGCTGGGTCTCTGTTCTCGCTTGTACACAGGGATGAGTTTGGTTTTTCTTGGGGGTGCTGCTGGACTCCCATTTCATTCTCACATCTGTTAACTCTTGCATTTACGTGCTAATTTGCTGCCATCCATTGATCCTACCACCTATTCCAATCTCAGCTCTGCATATACATCTGGGCTCTGAGTGGGCTCTCCTAATGGCTTACCCCCCCCCCTTTTTCCTGTAACTAGCTTTTGAGATTTTATTCCAGTTTTGCCTGTAGAAGTGTGTTTTGCACACGAAAGTTTACACTTTAAATAAAACTTTGTTGGTCTCAAGGGTGCCACTTGACTCAAAATTTGTTCTATTGCATAGGATAGTTACTCAGCACCCCCTACCTCATTATAAGGGCTTCATCTGATTGAAAACATTTCTTTACTATTATTTATTGCTCAAAGAACAACAGGCGAGCTAACAGAGACATGATTTTTTTAGTCTGGTGCCTTCTTGGTCATGGCACCAAAGCTCTGGAACTCTCTCCCCAGGGAAACTTGACTGTCCCCTTCTGTTGCCGTCTTCCACCAGGGAGTGAGGCCTTTATTTCCTCTGGCATTCCCTCAATGATCCCTCCTTCTTTGTATGTATTTTAACTCTCTTTTTAAACTCTTTTAAACATTGTTTTAAAGAGGTATGTTTTGGAGGGGGGGGTTAACTTTAATGGTTTTCTAAGGTAATTTTATCACACACGTTTTAAATTGTTAGCCAACTTGGTGGCCTTTGCAAGGGCAGAAAGGTGGGATATAAAGTTTGTAAATAAACAAACCTGGCAGTAGGCCCACTCAAATAACTAAAGAATTGCCAATTTCATTTGCACAAAGAATGGACCTGCAGGGCTCAGCTGTTAGATTGACCCTTCTTTTCCAGGATTTATAAGGCTTTGGGCACTGCAGTCCCCCCTATTACTCTGGCTTCAATCCACTGAGCATTTCTGTGGCCCGAAGGGTTTTTGCCCACAGAGCACAACTCTCTCACCTCTCCCACTCCAGCCCAAAATGTCCTCGAAATGCAGTTTCTGGGGGACCGAGGATCCCCAAGAAAAGCATTTCCAGCTACATTCAGAGAGGGGAAAAAATCATACTCCATGGACAGAAATCCTTCAATCTGCCGAGATGTCCTGGTGGCTCTAATCAACCCTCTTTTTCACTTCAGACACAGATTACAAAGTTTAGGCGAAATGGGTCCCTAAGCAAATGCAGCGTTGTTGCTGTGATATCGTTCTACCTTTTTGCTCCCAGGGGAAATATCCGAATGATAGCCATTCCTTCCAAAGGAAGACTGTTACATTCCAAATGGATGCAGGTCCACCACTGTCAGTTTCCAGCTGTAGATGGTAGACGATGGACTGTGCAGTGGGGAAATAAAACCAGTCTCAGTATAAGATGTTTATGAGCCTGCCAGCATGGAATTCCCACCCCTCTGGCTTTGACCTGTCCCATCTTCTTCTGCAGAACTTCTTTCTGTTCAGACACTAAGAAGGAAAAAGTGAGATGCTTAAAGATTCCCCCCCCCCAACAGATAAGGATCTTGGGTCAAAAACCTTGCCCACCTTACCTTGCCTTACAATATAAAAGGCCTCACAACCAAGTGCCAAATAGAGACAGACATTTACCATCTACATTTTGCTGATGTTTATTACTACAGTGATAAGATTTCATATTAATGGTTTCTATTGCATAACCTAATCCTGAGGCACCATTAAAAACATACAAACCCTGATATCTGGAAATCTATTTCTAGGAAATGTCAACGAACTGAAAGTTGTGTGGAGGTGTCAAGGCCAAAAGTTGGATCACTGACTCAGGAGCAAGAACTTTTCTTTCCATCTTAAGAGTGATGAAAAGTTGCCAGAAACATTTTCTAGAGAAACTATAATAGGAAGTATTACTGATAGACTAATTTCCTGTTGGAGGAATGTTCTCATGAAGATACTGCAATGCCAAGTCAGTCCATTTCATTTCTTGTTCTTTCACAGATTCTGTGGTGCCACCATTGTCTTGCTCTGGCTCAGGAAGCTCGTTCTGTGAATGGAACAAAAGCATTTTAAAACATAACACACAGAGAGAAATATTTAACACAGAGGAACGTGGGAACCAATAAATGTGAAAGCAAGAAAAACAGGTATGCTAGCTAAACATGCCACTCCAAACATGGCTATACATGCCCTGGAATAATTTGTTCTTAGATGTATGGTGATCTTTCATGTCTGAAAGCAGGGGCCAACTGAGGTTGCTTGGAGCAGAAAGGATACAGGGCAGGCTTATTGCTTCAAGCTTCCTTCACTCAGCCACTGACAGCCAGATGATGCATGGGGGCAGGGCGTCTGGGCTTGGAGCAAGAAGTATGTCTCCAAGGCTTTCCTCCCCAGGCCACTTTTTTGGTTCAATGGGCTACCTTGGTTTCAGCCAACAGCCAGATAACAAGCAGCCATGTGTAGCTTTGAGGAAAAAGTCTGCTTAACTGTTATTTGTCCTGGGACTCCAGGTGGGAGAGAAGAGACATGGCAGCCAAATCCACACACGTGGTCTGCCTTGGGCTCAATGCTTTTGGGAAGCAGCCCCCCCCCCACTTTCCCACAGCATTGGGGTGCATTTGTGAACTGCTATTTGCTTGAGGACACTCTAGCTCTGACTAAGATAGCCACAGAGGTGCTTTTTGGACCAGAATTGGAAGATGTTCTAACTCAGCAGCTGTGCATTTGGCAACAGACACATGACTCTCATCTTTAGAGGCCTCACAAACATCTCTGTCTTGTTGTGTCTATTGATCTTGCTGCTTAACTTTTCCTTTCTTGGTCCAGTATTAACTTATTGGTTATCTTATTGTAGTATGTAATATTGTAACGTGTACCTCCAACTGTTTGACGAAGAAGGCCCCCAACAGGGCGGAAACACGTCAGGTCATGTGTATTGGCCCTTGTGTTCAGCCCACTTGAACTTTTCAACGAGGCTTTCATTGGGCCCTTATTTGTTTTTAGCTGCCTTTCTAATGAATACATGTATTTTTATATATGTTTTAACTAGGTTTTTAATATTGGCCCTTTATTAGACTTCTTTCTTACCCTTGTGGTTCTTGATTCCAGTTTTTGGGTCAAGTTTGTTTTCCCCTACCCACCTCTTACTGCATTTGCGAACCTACCAGGATTTTGCCAGCTTTTCTCCAGTCTTTCTCAAACCTGGTTTGCTGTGATCTTCTAACAAAAATCCAGTAAAGTCCAAATGGTTGCCCCGTGGTTGGAAAAGTTCAGATTTTCCTGGCCACATAGTAGCCATTTTCCCTGACACTGCCCCCGCAACAGCCATTTCCTCCCCACCACCACAAGGGGTCCTTTGGGTCGTCTTAAAATCAGCAATTGAATATTGTTATGGCAATATGTGTAACAGGCTCTCTGAATTCCCAGCTTTCATTTTTAAAAGTATGTATTTAGTCTCTGCTTTTGTGGAGATTTAAGGGGAAAGGTATATCTCTGGAATGGAGGAAGGTAGAGACTTGTTATAAGGGTATATTAATATAACAATATTCAATTGCCAATGTTTTTTTAAAAATGAAAGTGCCCCAGTGGTCCAGGGAAGTAAGATGACTGCTGCAGGGGACTGGAGCAGAGAAACTGAGGGGAAACCTGTCATGTCACGCAGAAGCCCTGTTGCCACTGCAGTGTATTGGCAACTGCAGCAGCAACAGGGAAACCACAGAAGCCTGTACCTGTGTGGAAACCACATAGTGGAACTAGTGACTGCAGAAAAAAGATTCTGGGTTTCAATCCTTTTGCCAGCATTCCTTATTATACCAGATATTAAGCATAAGTGATCTCCTGATCTGGCCATCTTGAGTCTCACCTAAAGCCAGAAGTTTCAAGACCTGAACATACATAAGAAGAGCCATGTTGGATCAGACAACCAAGTACCTCTAGGAAATTTTACTTGCTTGTAGAAAGGGCTTGACTGCCTGAATTCTGGTCAGTAGAAAGCTTTAACTATATTTGTATATAGTTTAGAAATACATTTCTTATTTGTTATTTGACTGCTTTAAAGATAAGCTGATCAAATGGAAGATGCGGAAAATTTAAAGCTTATTAGTTGTTGTAGATTTTCTGAGCTGTATGGCCGTGGTTTTGGCATTGAAGTACCTGACATTTTTCTAGCAGCTGTGACTGGCATCCTCAAAGGTATAACACAGAAAAATGGAGTACTCTCTGTGTCAATGTGAGTTTCTGTGTTATACCTCTGAGGGTGCCAATCTGTCAGACCCCACAGCTGGCAATCAAGTACACGCTTGTAGAAAGGTTTTACTTTATTGAAGCCATGACGTACTGGAACATAGCCACTGTTCAGAATACAGAAATGGGCTGTGCAAGGTATAATAAAGCAAGTTCATAATTCTAGTAGCCAATAGATAAGATTCCCGCGCGAGCGGCTGGAGTGTCTTGCTCGCGCCAAAACCCTGAGAACCAACGTTCCCTCCAAAGATAAACAATTCTACTATTCCCACAGATGAGCGCATGTGAATCTGGTTAGACATGCGCAAGGGAGGCTGGAGGAGGAGGGGGTCCTAAGGTAACCACTACTTCTACTTCTATTAACCTTTGGCAGCTTGCTGACACAATCATAGCTGCTGGCGAAACGTTAGGTACTACAATGTCAAGACCACCACCATACAGTCCGGAAAATCTACAACTAATGAAGTCTGGCTGTAAAAGCCTTCAACAACATATTAATTTAAAGCTTCTTTGTCTTTTCAATTTTAGCAAGGGGGCAGGGAAAATAAAAGAGCATAAAAGAGAACCTAGTTAACTAATCTGACACCACACCATTTGCCGTCTGCCAAGGCCATCATTATTTTATTTATTTATTATCAAATTTGTACCCCGCCCTCCCCACAAAGCAGAATGGGCGGCTCCCATTCTGGAATGAACTACTGGCTATGTACTTTGCATATCTGCCCCAATAAGTCTAGAACTCCTTATATCTGTGAATGTCTGTTTTCTTTCTTAAACTGCTACAGTTGCAGAGTTTGGACTGTGACCAACAAATTGCCTCTAGGGCCTCACAAACAAGGCATGAAAACAATGGTCACTTCTGGTTTATCCCCGTGGTACCAACAAGTATGGTGCCTCTGTACAGAGAAGTCCTATTTTGTTGTAATAGCTATCAATCATTCATAGACTTGTCATACCAGAGGATTCAGTTTATAAAAATTATAAAAACCACCCAAAGTGATTCCAAAAAAGAACATCAACTTCCTATCACCATCTGATAAAGATGGCCCCTATGTCAACATTCAGGTTCAAAGATAACAAAGCATAGAACTACACCAAATAAGACCAAAAACCAGTAACCCTTTCTTTTGACTCTTTAAAATATTATGCCATAGTGAACAATGGGAAGTGGGGGGGAAAAGGATTTAAAGGTCGATGTCCATCCAAGAAGCAGATTAAAGAGTCCATGAAAGAGGTGAGATAAGAAAGCTGCATGCCACACCCATAAATTATCTATATGATTATACGTTTTCACTGCCACAAAGTCTCTATTGCTGTGTTGTGATTAATAGGTTCGTTTTATTTGGTTTTCAATACATTTACTTATGATTTTTATTCTGGTGAGACTTTTCAGGTCTAATTTTCAGGCCAGTTTGGTGTAGTGGTTAAGTGTGTGGACTCTAATCTGGGAGAACCGGGTTTGATTCCCCACTCCTCCACTTTCACCTGGCTGGATGACCTTGGGCAAGCCATAATTCTGATAAGAGCTGTTCTTGAAAAAGAGCAGTTTCTGTCAAGAGCTCTCTCAGCCCCACCTACCTCACAGGCTGTCTGTTGTGGGGAGGGGAAGGGAAAGGAGTTTGTAAGCCACTCTGAGACACCTTTGGGTTGTGAAGGGCGGGGTATAAATCCAATCTCTTCTTCCTCTAATGGCAGGATGAACATTTTTAATAAGTAAAAGAGAGTTAGAGGCAATACTCCAACTAAGCTGTGGAGTCTTGTGTGTGAAAATTCTACTTTGTATGCTACTGGCATTAAAGTTGTGAGTGAGCGATTTGGCTACTGCATAAATTAGTTTGCTCTGGAGCCATCCTTCCTGAGCTAAAACAAAAATGTGTGAGCTGGTGGCTAAAAAACTGTGAGCTAGCTCACACTAACTCAACTGGGAGGGAATACTGGTTAGAGGATTGACACAGCAAAACCAATCTAGATTAATACTTCATATGCTCACTTACCAGTGGTATTGCCACATCTTCATATGGTAATTTATCTTCCCTCCATGCATCATCAATCAAATCCAGTATTCTCCCATCTCTCTGCACCTCACTGTCCATCTCTGTACAATTTAGTAAGAGCTACATCTGTGATATAGAGAAAAAAATTTCCTATAATCTCATGCCCAGTTCTCATACACAAATATTTTTTAGAAAATCCCATGGCTCCACCCACAAACCTGGCTACCTCATGGCTCACCGCTACACATTTATGGATAAACTTATAAATAAAGGTAGCAGCATTGATCCCCATACAGATGCTTGAATTACTGTATTGCAAAATTCCCTGCATTGTTAGATCAGCTTACTTTTATGCAGGGCTTTTTTTCTGCGAGTATGCGCCAGAATGGAGTTCCGGAACCTCTTTGACAAAATACTTTTTAAAATGTTTAAAAGTTCGTGAGTTTTCAGTATACAGATTGAAAACTTTTCATTTTCCTCTTGAGAGTTCCAGCACCTCTTCTTCTTCTTCAAAAAGCCCTGCTTTTATGCTTCCTGTTGTTTAACAGTACAATCCTAGAAAGAGTTCACCCTTCTGAATTTGTTTGTCAGTAAGTTTAGAAGAGTGTAACTCTGTTTACGATTGAGCTGCGCTATTAATCCATAAGAACACCCGTTCACTTATTCCATGGCTTGTTGTGGAGCTTTCAATTTTTATTTATGTATATTATTTATACTCCACCTTTCTCACAGGGACTCACAGGTAGATTATACAGAGTGAATCAATAAAATCAATAAGTTGGGACATTCAATAAACAATGAAATAGGATTTGGGTTGCAGATCCAACCAGAAGTCTAAAATACAGAAGCAAAGCGTAAGTGTTAATGTGACACATTAAACAATGAAAAATTACAAAGTGGGAGCAAATGCACAGCAAACTATACACAATAGTAAGACTACAGTCCACAATAATTTATCCAAGTAACTTTGTGAAGTATTTGGTACAGTGCTACCCTACTGTCTGTGGAGAAAAGCCCTCTTGAATAATTCAGTTTTGCACAGTTTGCAGATTAATGGTGGGATTTGTGACTAAAAGCTTTGGGAAAGTACATAATACCTGCACACCATTCATGGAAATGCTTTGGATTGCCTAGAGGTCCAGCTAAAAATAGTTTTTCCTGGGATTTTAAATTGTTTTACTTTTTGCCCAGTATCTTGTATGTTGTAATCCGCTCTGAGCCCGCTTGCTGGGTAGGGACAGATAAAAACAAAAGCAAACAAACAAACAAACAAAAAACTAGGAGAAGGTACCACAGCTTCTGCATCCTAATTTTCATTATGAACATTTTACTGGAAGTTTAAAGAATGTTTTAAAAATAAGAAATTATTAAATCATACAGATTTGTTAATGTCAAGGTTTTTTTCTTCTTCTTTTTTTAGATTTGTTAATGTCAAGGTTGACCTTCCAAAAACTTCTATTACATTTAAATATTTGCTCATCTTTAACATTCTACTTTTATGCTTGCCAACCTCCAGGTGGCACCTGGAGATAGGGTTGCCAAGTCCGATTTACCTTGCCGGCGGGGGACTCCAGGGTGGCTCCTGGCGTGTGCACGTCACATGGAAGTGACGTCATGATGCTGGGCACGCTGGGGGCGGGGCCACGACCATACAAGGGAAAACCATAGTTTTCCCTTGTATGGTCGTGGCCCCGCCCCCAGCGTGCCCAGCATCATGACGTCACTTCCATGTGACGTGCACACGCCAGGAGCCACCCTGGAGTCCCCCGCCGGCAAGGTCTACTTTGGAGGGTCAACTCTATGGCATTATACCCTGTTCAGGTCCCTGCCCTCCCCAGGCTCCAAATCTCTAAGTATTTCCCAAGCCAGAGCTGGCAGAGTAACCCTACCTCTATTAAGAAGATATTGTAATAGCAATCACTATGTTTAACGAGTTAATGTTTAAGATTACTAAAACTGATAAAGACCACAGGTTTAGGGGTTTTTTTTTAATTAACAACATCAGATTCTTGTCTTTTATGAAGGATGAATAAAGATATTACCTCTCCACTCCCAATCTGGCCAAAAGAATTCAGAAACAAATTGCAGATGCGAAAACACGCTTCCACTTTACCCTTATTTCATCGTCGTGGCCAATTTTTCTTCCACAGCCTGACCTCTCGAGTGTAGCAAACAAGGCGGGACCGCTCTCCTCTTTTTACGCCGACTGACGACGAGCAGAGAGACCGACCGTCTGCTCAAGCGCCCACTTTTCACACGGCGCCACATTCGGCCATCAGCCGTTCCTCTTCTCCCACTCCAGCTCCTCCGGTTGCCGCCAGGGGACGATTATTCTGCACACACACACCCTCACCGCCGCCAGCCCCTCTAGCAAACGCAGGATCTGACGTCATAACCGGCTCGTCTAGGGGACGTAAACCATAGAGATGACCCTGAAGCGGGGGGGGGGGGAAAGGCGGATGGTTCAAGTCGTCTGAAAACCGCAGGGGTTTGTCCGAGGCTGTGAGAGGCCAGCATTGCGTCCTAGCTGGAGAGGTAACGGTTTTAACTAGCGGTGAGAGCTCTGCCCTAATCGTGGCGTTTCTGAGGGAGTCCTCAGTGGGGGAGAGGAAGAATCAGACTCTCGCTTTGTCGCCTTTGCCCGGCGGTGACGGCTAGCTCGACGGCTGTGGACTCAGCTGCTACCTTGAAGCATCTCTCGTCACGAACGTGGACGGCGTCTTTTGTGAACGCTCCTGCCATAAAATAAAATGATTTTGCTGGCACTTCGCCACCGCTGATCCTCCTCACGCTTTTTATTCTGTGGCTCTTCGCGCGCTTGTATTGCCTTGCTTGGGCTGCCAACTCGTCAGTCAGCCTTCTGCAGGTGTACCTTCAGCCGCACTCAGTAGGGTAGCCAAGCTCCTGGTGGTGGCTGGAGATTTCCCACTGTTACATCTCATCTCCAAGGGATAGAGATCAGTTCACCTGGAGAAAATGGGTGCTTTGGGAGGTGGACTCTATATTGTACCCCATTGAAGCCCCTCTCCTCCCTAAACCCCTTGCCGTCTTCAGGCTCCACTCGGAGCTGGCAACCCTAAATTGCAGCCGGATTGAACAGCCGAAACTGGGGTGGTGTGAAAAGTTTGACATTCTAGTTCCTGCATTTCAAGCCTATGTTACAAACAGCTGTGAGGGAGGGTTGAAAAGTTGGCATCTGTGGTCCTCCTTGCTAAGGTGTTGTGACCAACTCGTTGGAAGACATAGATGTGTTATAATCCATGCTTATTCGGAAGTAATTGGAGTTTATTTCCTAATAAATGTACTTAGGACCACAGCATTATATACTTCCTGTTTGTATTGCTTATTCTGGATGTCTGTCAATTAAAAATTAAACAAAGACACCCCTTATCATTTGCATTTTTGTTATTCAACTACTATGGCAAAAGGATCAACTTGAAATATGTCCCTTCTCTGACATGATAGATTATTAGCATATTAAGTTTTTAATCAGAATGAGTCTAAAATTGATGACATAATGAATAAGACAGCATTTTTCTGATCTTTGTGTTATGAGCATTTATTTACTTAGCTGTTACAACTAAATAGAAAATGCTAATAAACTGAAGCTGTTTAAAGTAGATGTTGACTTAGTAGTATGCACACTTTAGGGGGAGGAAGTAGGTTTTATTTTAAAATAAACGTATTTAGGATTGAGCAACAAGGTGGTGAACCCAAGTATACTTATATGGGGATAAATATGTTTACCTGGATGTTTGCATCAGTCCATAGTTGTCTTTATTATTGGGTCAAGTGAAAGAGGGAGGCTTTGTGCAGTTTTCCATGGTTTTTTCACCTAAGCTGCAGTTCCCTCATTGCACCTGTGCTGTTCCTGAGAGTTCCCTGAGCCCCCAAAGCCCAATTTTCACTTGGTTCAGGGACATTGAATACGGCATGGGGAGCTGGGAAAGATCTGTTCAGTTAATCAAGCTCTGCTTGTGTTTTTATGCGTTGGTGGTGAGAGGAGTGAGGGAAGAGCAGTTTGTTTGACAATTACATCCATGAGTAATGGCACCAGTGATAGTATTGGAAGATTAGCTCAAATGTAAGCCATGTTGGTCTAAAGCAGCAGAACAAAGTTTGAGTCCAGTGGCACCTTTAAGACCAAGAAAGTTTTATTTGAGGTATAAGCTTTTGTATGTATGCACACGTCTTGATATTTCGCTATTATCTGAAGACGTGTGCTTGCAAGTATGGTGTGCTGAATGTCCTTTCTGCTAGGGTGATGACTACATATATTTGGGCATGCACAGCGTACTGATGCAATCAAAGTTAGCAGCTTAGCAGGAAAGACTGATTTAGGTTGGGTTGCAAATCTTAATAAAATAGCTTTTGCTAAAAACTGGCTTTTGTTGGAAGCATGGGAGAAATAGCATGAACAGTATATAAATAAAAACATTGCAATAGCTATTGAACTCTTGAAAGAATGATAACTTCCACCTACTGTTATTTGCTGCTGTTGTTTTTTTACCTTATCAGAAATGAAAATCTTAGTAGCTAGTGTATCAGGAAAAAGTAACTGAAATGATGCATCTCTTTGGCCCATCTAAGTTTGAAAATGCTAGAAGACCGCCTTAAGATCTGTATATGGTTTACAATCAAGAAGTTAATGTTCAGATTTGAAAATTAATGACAGATTACATTCTAGTTCAGGATAGATTTGTATGCTCAGAGTTGAGCAATTCTCATGTAGGTCTGGACTCAGGCAGACTTGATTTGTTAACTTCCCCATTTATTGTGGAACGAGGGCTATGTGATTTAGGTGTCCATTCTTGTAGGCTTTTGTGTGGAGGAACTGGATCAAATGTTACTTTATACTGTGAGGAACAGTGTGCCTTGTCCTTTTAACATGAATGCCAGTGCTTAACTGGATGAGTGTCTAAACTGACCTTTAGATTTGTCAGTCCTAACAGATAGTGGTGAACTGTCCTTGTTACCCAAGATCTGTCAGCCCTGTATGCATGCAGCAAAAAATGTTCTAAAGGTATGATTCTGCAAAAAGATATTTCATTAGGATGGGTGCTTTTAATTTAAAAATACTCTTAAAATGTAGTGTATATTCATTGCCTTATAGTCCAAATTAAGCAGGCTGTTAAGACATACACATGAAATATAAACACACATCAGAATCTCTTGTATTAACTAGATTCCCCCCTAAAATGTTCCAGGGGAGGTTTGAAAGTCACCTACATTAGTTCTGTCTCTGAAGGTAAGCACATCTGTGTTTGGATGGGCAATGCCTCATAACCCCATATCTTTTGCCCTGAGAAAGCACTGGGTACAAATTCAAAATAATGAAACAGACAGCATGCAACCTGTTCTAGTTATTTAAACCCTTGCTACTGGTAATCTAAAATGTTTAGATGGAAGAGATTATATCACTGTGCTATTCTGTCTTTTTGGTCAGAAACCATGAGAACACTGAACTAAAATGCTAGCAAAATCTAGTGTTAAAGTGAGTGGTAACTCTGGCTTCTTTTCCTTAGTTTTATTTATTATCTGTCGAACATTTGGCCTGTAAATTTATTGAAGTGACAACTATTCCCTTCATTCTTATTGTAAATTGTGTAATTCTTTACTTTTTTCTTTCCCTTTCCCAATTGTCAGACACACGTCACATGTTTTGCAGTCAGTTGGAGAGGGATTGGACATGGTGATGAATTGCTTTAATGTAACCTTTGCTTTGTTTGATTTCTCAGCTGCCCAAAAGGATGTGATGTCAGAATGGAGGCTTTGCTAGAAAGAATGCAAAGGCAAGGACAAGGCAGGTATGTGTATACTGCTTCTTGTTTAATACATGGACTTCATGGTCCAGCTGCTTTTTTTCTGCTATATTCTCACTGTACAGAAGGCAAGTGAGGAGGGGGATGTGTCTCAGTGGTAGAACAACTGTTTGATACTGATACTAGCTGGATTACTTGGAATCAAGTCTTGCATTCAGTGGCACTTATTTTCCAAGTAAATGTGTTTAGAACTGTACATTTTACAGACCGGATAACTTCAATTTAAATAAGATTGAAAAACAAGGTTATTACTCTACAGACTTCTTGAGTTTATTTTGTCTGAGATGCGTATTTGATACGTTCTAGTATGATGACGAGAAGGGAATGGGTTATCAAGCATGTCCAGTGCATCCTAGAAAATATTTCAGAGCCTTGTGTATATGTTTACACTTTCTGTTCAAATGATCAGATTGCTGAGTTGGCAAGGAATACATTTTGTCAACTTGAGCTAATATGCCAGTTGTAGCTCTGAGGGTAGAATTATCTGCCCACAGCTTCATTTGGCTTAATATCAAGGTTTAGCTCCTGTAATACATTCTGTTTGGGGGTCCCTTTGAAAAGTGTCCAGAAAACAGAGTTGGTTCAAAATATGACTCCAAGGGGCCTGATGGGGGCATAAGAGCATACAAAGAGTCCTACTGGATTAGACCAGTGGTCCATCTGGGTTCACACAGAGGCCAGCCAGTTGCCTGGAGGGCCAACAAATGTCCATTGCAGGGAACATATAAAGTAAGTGCTGTGTCAGCTGCATTGCCAGTTTGTTTCTGGGTACAATTGAAGACCTTTAAAGCCCTAACCAGCCTATGAGCAAGGTACATGCCTCTGCCCTTCAGATCTACCTCTAGATCTCTTGTTGGGACTGTGTTTTATTTGCCCCTGATGATGGAAACAAGACTGGATAAGCAGGATAGGACTTTCTCAGACTCTGGAATCCTGTTCCTAAGATTAAACAACTTAAACGAGGCAATCACACCTGATAAAACACCTGGCCTCTTGTTGCTCAAGTACAACCTTGTCTTCCTCCCATTCTGCCGATGGGGAGGGGGCCTGAGCTGGTCTTGGGCCCCCCCCAACCCCTTGTAAGGGGGGGTCATAGCCTGGGGCGTGAGAGGTGCCTCTCCCAAGGCGGAAGCCAAAGGATCGAGGCACTTCTTTGTCCCATTAGGTCCCCGCAGCACAGAGCCAGCAATGGCATTTAGAGGCGCACACCAGCCAGAGCGTACAAGTGATCTGAAGCAAGAACCTCTCTATCTACCTAAACGCAACCAAGCCGTACCAAAGTCCCAAAATAAGCGGAAGGGGGAGGGGAAAGCCTGAGCCCAAAAAGACTGAGTAAAGCGAGGGGCAGAAAGGACGGCTTGGGGAAAAAAGCGTATTTTGATTGAAAATGGTGTTAACTAGTGAAAAAGCGATAGACTATCGGACCTTTTGAGACTATTTGAACTTTTCTCTTACTGTAAACAACGATCCAGCGTGCACAAAGAATGGCGGCGAAAACGAAACCTATGATGGGAACTGCCAGCTTTTCTTTTCCGGCGTTAACCTGGAAACAACCATAGACTTTCTTAAATTATTGTAGCAGACCTGTGCCACCTACTGGACCAGAAGACGAATTCCAGTGTGGAGACTGCAAAAGGAACTTAAAGAAACCCTAGCGAGAACAGACTCTGTTCACCAAGCGAAAAGATTCCTGATGCAGCAAGCACAAAGAGAATGGTCCTGAGAAAGCAGAAAATGACAAAAATGAAGAGGAAGAAAAAGAAAAGGAAAGTCTTGACATCAACCTGAACATCATGGCAGAATCCTTTGATTTTGATCAAAAATAATTTGGTCTCCCATAAAAACTTAGGAGGAAAAAAATAAGCAAAATAGATTGACTTTGTTAGTCTCATCGATATCTTTATTCTATATGTTAAAGCGAATGCTACACCATAATCACCAGAGATTGTTTGCTGTCTAACTAGATTTTGTTGTTGTTGTTAATAATTCTCACATTTTACTATTTGCAGAATTAGAGATGTTTAAACTAGCTTAAAGTACTGTAACCAAGATCCTTGTTACTCTGTATTTTAGGTTGTTCCCTTTCCCTGACCCTGTAGAGTTGTAGTTTTAGATAAGCAATACAAAATTTTAAAAAAGAAAGAAGGTGAGAAGATGTTTCTACTTTGAAAGGCATTTGGAGGAAAGTTAGTTCTTGTTGAATTAGACTCTTCTCTGATGCTGCTATTCCTTTGTTTTATTGTTTAATTGATCTGTGATGCTGCTGGGGTTTTAAAATTCTTTGTTTGCTTCTTCTGGGCACCATTTATTTAGTGCAGGGGTTCCCAATATGGTGCCCATGGGCCTCACAGTGCCCGCCAACACTTTTTCTGATGCCCACCAAGTGTTTTTAGGAAGTGTGTGGGGCCAGGTAGAGCTTTTGCCCAGCAAGGCTTCTGATTGACTATTGGAGATTGGATTGATTGTGCAGATTTTTTTTTAAATGTTGCTTTTGCAGCAGCTGCCACCACAGCACAAGGATCTACAATGTGTTACTGATGTTAAGCTGTGGCAATCATTTTATGTCTGGCTCTGCCTCCTGTAGCAGCCATTTTGTTGCTGCATGCACCAGAATTTCAAATGTGCCATAGGCTCAAAAAGGTTGGGGACCTTGGATTTCGTGTAATGGTAGGGGTACACATGCTCTAAAGAAATAGATGAATTTTTCTTTGACGAATTTGTCAATCTCAATTTGCATTACTTTTATTTATTTTATTTATTATTTGCATTTATATCCTGCCTATCCTGCGAGCAGGCTCATGGCAGGTAACATCTTTATAATAAATACAATTTCAATTTAAAACACAGTAAAACATTCTAACAATTTAAATAATGGGTACAGCTTGAAACAGCATCAGTTGGTTATAAAGTTTTGGTCCGATGGTGCGGTGAGTTAAAGGCCAGTTGCCGGTGGTCAGTAAATAAATGGGTGACAGCAACCTCAGGGAGGCCATAAATGGGCGCCCGCTGCCTCAACCAAAGGCCTGGCGGAACAGCTCTGTCTTGCAGGCCCTGCAGAATTGAAGAAGATCTCATAGTGCCCTGGTCTCAATAGGGAGCATATTCCACCAGGCTGGGGCCAGGACAGAAAAGGCCCTGGCCCTGATTGAGGGAAGACGGGCGTCCTTCGGGCCAGGGACCACCAGGAGGTGTTGATCTTTCGAGCATAACACTCTACAAGGCATATATGGGAAGAGGCGGTCCCTCGTGTTGTGTTGTGACCCATTCTTTTCTCATTATATGTTGGTTGTGTCTTCTGGAATACTTAGAAACTAAGCAAGTCTAACAATGATTTTCAGAAGAACAGAACACTGCTTAGCTTCACCCAGTCACTGACAGTGCATGTTATGTCATTGTCCACTGCCAGAGAGACAGTGGTGTAGTGGTTAAGAGTGGTGGACTCTAATCTGGAGAACTGGGTTTGATTCCCTTACTCCTCCACGTGCAGCCGGCTGGGTGACCTTGGGTCAGTCACAGTTCTCTCAGAGCAGTTCTCTCAAGAGCAGTTCTCTCAGAGCTCTCTCAGCCTCATCTCCCTTACAGGGTGTCTGTTGTGGGGAGAGGAAGGGAAGGAGATTGTAAACCATTCTGAGTGAAGGGCAAGGTATAAATCCTGCTCTTCTTCTTCCTCCTCCTCCTCCTTTCCCCTTCCCCTTCTTCCCCTCCTCACCACAAACTTTTGGTCCTTAAAAACCCAAATCTTAGAATCAGATTAAATTATTTGAAGTAGAGATGTGCAAATGACCACAATCTATGCCACTAAAATTTGATTGTATTATTTTAGTGCATAATAATTTA
Organism: Gekko japonicus; assembly: GCF_001447785.1. NCBI lineage: Eukaryota > Metazoa > Chordata > Lepidosauria > Squamata > Gekkonidae > Gekko > Gekko japonicus. Next base: position 200,696 of record NW_015159772.1, read on the forward strand.
AACAGAAAATCAGTGAGGTAGGTTTTCCAGAAAAATTAGAATTGGGAAATTTTCCAGTTGATCAGTTCCCTAAATAGAGCATTATCTGATTTAGCATATTTGTTTTGACATATATTTAGTAACAAATCCCCAGAGTACCCCATGTTAATTGTATGTTCCAGTAGCAACAAATACTTGAACAAAAATGTTTTATCAGGAAAAATATTAATCTAATTTGGTTTAAATGTGGAATTCAAATACATTCAGATCATTTTTTCTTAGAATATAGTTGTAAAAGTTAAACAAATATAGTGTGTAAGGGTAGGTGTATACATATGCACACATAAACACACAATGCAGTATGTTGTTTAAATGTAAGAAAAAGCCTAAGGCAATAAAAGCTGTTGACATGCTACTTTTAACACAGCCACAGAATTATGTATGATATGCCGTAGATGTGGCCTACTCATCTATTGTAACACGATTAACTGTCTTCCACAGAGGTCATTGGGAAACCTCATTTCTTGCATTACTTCATAATACCATGTCATATGAGAGTAGACATAGAAATAATAATTTTAGCTTTGGTTTTGGTTTGACCTGTACAGTCAGTCAGATGAATTCGGAACTTGATTTTTTATTTGACTGTGTATTTATGGTTTATTTCCCTCCCATCCCCTTTTATTTCTTAAATCTCTGGAAAGTTTTTCATTCTACCTCTCTGGTGAAAGTCATCAGCATCCAGTGAAAAGTCTTTACTCTTAGTGGGGATAAGTGAAGTTGGTCTTCCAGTACGATCTGCAACATAAAAAATCCCACTCACTGTTAACCAGCTTGTTGAATCTGAGATAATCTACAGCTTTGCATTATGTGTCTACAGTGTATGAAAATGATGGTCAAGTTCTCAGTATTGGTGATCTCCGAACTTGAATATGCATAGTCATACTTAAGGGAAGGGTGAACTGCTTAGTGGAGCATTCTTTCTGCACCTGAGACACTTCATCTGCCCTGTTAGTTTTCCCAAGCTGATCCAGTTCAAGGCTATTTCATAGCATGGCTGAGATATGCCTCTGCATATACTTAGGAGAGTTGCTGTCAATCAGGGTTGGCAAAACTTGGCTAAACAGGTTTGATTAGATATAAGAATGTAAGAAGCTAACTACTTGTATCTTAAAGAAAAAAATGCTCTTTCTGAGTGTAGTTGTAGCTTTATTTCAGGTCATCTGGCACAGTAGAGTGAACTTTCACACTGTGAGGTTGGGTTCTTTAAGAAGTATTTTTCCCCCAATAGAAAAGCTGTCAAGTTGCAAAACTGTGGAGTCTCTGAGGAAAATGAGGAAATTTCAATCTTTTAACCTATTGATTTCCATTTCTTTTCAGTCTCTTGTATTTGACAGGCAAATTAAAAGGGTAAAAATCAGTGAGAACTTCTCTCCTGGGCTCCATCGTGAAATTCTTAGTATTGTTTCTGGTCTAGCAACTTACAGAATCCCAAAGAAGTTAGCTGAGCAAGTTCAACTGATTACTGTACAGGAATGAAATCCCAGAATCTCTAGGGAGCTGATCCTTGCTAGTAGATTGCAAATGTCTTTTGTCTCATTACTGTGTTGTCAACCCTACTGCTATACTTAAGGACTTGTCAGCGTCTGTAGCATAAATCCCTATTTGTAGTGCTGATAACTGGGCTTTACATTGTCTCTGGTGTATGGAACTGGACATAAAAACTCTTTGCTAGAGAGCAAAACTTAAATTTGAGCATAACCTGCTCTGTTGGGTGTGAAAGCTCCCAAATAATATTTATAGTTGTGTTCATGGTAGATGCTGATTAAGCTAATAGCATGTTCATTTCTTTAAGCAAGATTCCCTGCCCATGATGGGTGTCATGTCCCTGGGGCCAGGGGCCACTTTTCTACCCAGACACTTCATTATTCTCCAGCATGTCCAATGAAAGGCAGACACCCGGGGGGTGGGGGGGGGGGTTATGGTTCTGGCTTGCTTGCAATAACAGAGTCCTGGATTCAAAAGCCAGATTACAGCCTCGAGTTCACCTATCCCTTACAACTTCCATCAAGATTCTGATTCTGTTCCCAGGCCTCAATAACTGCCAGGAGTTTTTAAATTGTCGCCTCTAACTACCTCACCCTTATAGAGATGTGAAGCCCCCCCCCCCCCAGGAAAAAATAGGAGTAAAGTCCCTCCCCTGTTTTCCCCCAAGGACTTATTTTCAATTTTTCTGATTGGAAAATAGGAAATTTTTGGGAGTACTGAAAAAAACTCCAATGAAATAATCTTCCCAAAATTTCCATTTCTTTTTTTTCCTGGGAAGCGGGGGGGGGGGGGGTTTTCCCCCCATGGCTTCAACATTTCGGGACATTTTACATCTCTGCACCCATACTGCAGGGTTAGGCTTTGAGGTAAGTAGGTCCCAAGAGTGCAGTCTACCAGAAATGCCACTTTCCTGGTCCAGGGGAGGGTGCTTGGTCCTTTCTGAACTCAAAGTCTCAGGCTTTGCCAGCTGTCAGGCTTCCTGTCCTTCTTTGCTGCCTGTCTGTTCTCTCTCTTCTTCTTACTCTGGCCTTTTATTCCCCTTTCTTCTGCCATGCCTGATTCCTGGCTGCCTTGGCCTACACTTGTGTAGGTTTATACTCCTAAGGAGGTCTAGGCAGCTGTTACATCCAAGGAGGCTAATACTGGCAGTCTTTGGCCATGATGACCCTTTAAGTGCCCTAGTGGTCCAGTTGTCTTTTCCTTCCTCCTGGTAGCTCAAGTGCAGCCTCTCTTAGGGCTGTTACCTGAGTTTCCCTACCACATACCCTGATCCAGTATACTGTGGGGTGTGACAGTGGGATATTCAAAAGCACACGTCTTAGGCTTTTGAGTCAGCAGAAAACCTTTTGTCCACTGTGACAGTGTCTGATTTAGGCCATTATTGCGTATGGAATTATAATGACTTGGGGTGTTCATTTAGATGTAAAATCTTGTATATGCATTAGTGATCCAGGGCTGTTCTTACACGTTATTGGATACTGTGTGATTATTAGACTATAGCAATCATTTGTAACTGGATTGCTTTTTCTACCCAGGACAATCTAGTCATAAATGATTACTGCAGTGCAAAAATAATACAGTATCTAATGATGTGTGGGCGCAGTTCTGGATGTGAAAAAATTATGATGGGCCATTGAGGACTTGCTAGTAGGACTGTGCACTCTGCCCTGACACTCCTCATCCTGAAAACATTGCACTTCTATTTTGTGGTTGTGGAGGGGGGAGAGAATAAACACTGTTTTATTTTAAGGTTTAGTACATTTTTTACTTCCCCAGAGCAAGGGCCTTATAAAGGAACCCTGAAAGTCTCATAAGCCTTTCTTGCTTTTGACAAGTGAACACTCTCTCCTGTACATCTTTGTTTTAATGTAATTACATTATTTAGAATCTTCAGCAAGTTTTCTTTAACTATGGAGAGGCTTGTATCATGACACAATATATTATGCAGCACACTGGAATTTTACTTCCATCTGATTGTGTTTAGGATTGCTGCCTTAATGCCCAGGTGTTTATCATCATATCTTCTAATCAAAGTCTGTCAAACTCTAATTGGATGAAGCCTTCTAGCTCATTATATATGCCTGTGACCCTGGCTTCTGATCAAGTTCCCTCTGTTCTGATCTTGTGTGTTGTGGGCAATCCACTATACACCGAAATTATGCCACACTGCCCATTACATACTGTCTTTGAATGCCCTTATAGCTTTTACTGAAAATGTATCTCTTGCCATTGAAATCCTGCAAATTACAGGCAATTGGAATTATTGCCCCTGCTGGGAATAATCATGGCATGTATGACAGGCAAAGAAAGCTTTCCGTACCTGCTGTCTCTATTCTAGTATTTGCTGTTTGGTCATAACAAGCTATTTTCTTGTTGGCAGTGGCTTCCTGACTTCATGTGAGGCTGAACTACAGGAGCTGATGAAGCAGATAGACATTATGGTGGCTCATAAGAGAGCTGAATGGGAAAGGAAAACACAAGCACTTGAGTCTTGCCTGGACATCCGAGAGCAGGAGCTATCCTCTCTTCGGAATCTGTTGGATGTGAAGCACAAAGAGGTATTTTCTGTGGCTGTACTTTTCTTCACTTGCTTCAACTATATCTTCCTTTTTCTCTAAAATGCCACTATAGTAATTACCCATGTGTAAAGTTGTGTCCTAAACTGCTGTATCAGAACATTACAAGAGCTGAATCAAAGTTCCTATATAAGTATGTTGTAAAATAAGTCCAACATGTCCACTGTAAATTACTTGTAAATAATATAGTTAAAAAGGAATGCAGCCTCTCCAGGATCTGCTCGAGAGTCTGAACCCTTTAGGGCCTGAAAGGTAAGAATCAGTACTTCCGGTTGTGCCAGGAAACAACTGGGCAGCTATTGTTGATCTATCAACTGAGGGGTGGTACGGCACGTGTATTTGGCCCTGACAATAACATGACTGCCACGTTCTGGACTAGTTGAAACTTCCAAACAGTCTTCAAAGGCAGCCCTATGTAGAGTATGTTACAGTAGATTAACGTGGTTGTGATTAGAGCATGGATCACCATGAAAAGATCACATTTTTTAAGGAATGGCTATAATTGATGTAGAAGCTGATGAAAGTTGTTATGTGCCACAAAGGAGATCTGAGCCTCTAACTGTGGGGAGGATCCAGCAGTATCCTAAACTATGACCCTATTACTTCAGGGAAGTGCAGCCTCCTCCGAGTCAAGCTGACTTCTTAGTGTGCAGGTGCTTTTTCTTTACTAGAAGAAGAGATGGGTACATTCCAGTCCACCTCCCCTCCCTGGCCAGGGCTATTCCCCATGGACTTCCAAACTGTAAAATAGGTAGCTGTGGCTTTGTAGTGGTATTTTATATATATGATATTTTATATAAATTCCCCATAGTTGGACTAATTACCTTTTTTATCTAGCAAAGAAGTTTTACACCGGTGACATTAGCTAATCTATGGGAATTAATTTTGTTGCCTTTCCCCTTTTGACTAAGCTACCTGCTGTTTTTTTAAAATGTAAGAAAAGCCTCAAAGCACATTCTGCAACTGTGGAACTGTATCCCTTTCAACTAATCAACTTGATGAGTCTTTCAGCATTTCTTTTTCTTTATTTCACTTAAGGCAAAGGATCATTGTGGCAAAATCCTACCACATTTTAATTTCACTCTTCCAAGAAGCTCAGGGCAACATACATTCCACTTTATCCTCACAACAACCATATGAGGTAGGTTAGGCTGAGAATGTGGGATTGGTCCAAGATCACTTGGCAAACTTCATGGCACAATGAGGATTTGAAGCTGAGTTTTCTCCAGGCTTAAAATGTGGGTTAATGTTTAGGGGAAATAATGTGGGGATGTTCCTGTCTTATATAGGAAGACATGAGGACTGTTGCATCTTCAGTATCTGTGCTTCTCTGAATTTTTCATTACCTAGTAATAGTTTTCCAGAATTCTTTTTTCCACCTTTGTGCTAATATGATCTGATCCCCTCTTTTAGATTGAGAGATTGTGCCAAAAACTGGAAGAAAGGGAACAGCTCAGTCAGGATATGACTATGGAATATGAACAACAGTTAAAGAAAGTTCAGGAAGAGGTGAGCCTCCAAAAATAAAACTTTATTTTGTGATATTGAGTTGTTCATGTGCTGTCATGTGAATATTTAATATCTCTGCATCTATAACATGTCTTTTTAAAGACACCCCACAATAATGGCAGTACTAAAACAATAACCTGGTGGAGACAAAATAATGCACATTTCAGCATTCATGAGTTTCCCCTAAGAACATTTTAACTTTTCCCCAAGATATTAGCTTCATTTTAATGTTAAATAAATCCATTTGCACATTTAAGTCTAGCTATTTTTGTATTTATAGCTTACAGCTAACATTTCCACTAGCATCTAATGGAGTAGCTCAGGGTCTAAGAAAGAAAAAAAGTAATTAGGTGCAACTGAATTTTCATGATATTTTCTATAAAGATTAACACAGCTGCATTTGAATTGTTGTTAGATGTTTACAAATATTTTGAGGCCATTGTATGAGAGCAGGTTCAGGGAAATGCAGAATACCATTCCTTTGCCACCTAAGCATTTCTGAGGCTGAAGCCATCTTGGTGAGGGGAATGGGGGTATGTTTTTGCTAAAAAGCTGGTGTGATGGGGTTACAGCATTAACCATTTATTGTCCATCAGAAAACCCTGAGTGACAGAGGATTCAAATGGAATTCTTCAGTTGAGAGTGTCAGTTGGGAGTTGACAGTTAACAGTGAGAGAGCAAAGCAGGCTGTGAGAGGATCAAGAAGGATCCTGAGAAGGAAGTGGGATGTGTAGCCCATCTCTATCGAGGGAAATAGCTACAGATCTCTAGCCCATGGATAAGAAAGGAAACTGGAACTTGTGTGAATGTTTCTGCCTTCACCCACTTTAGTTCTGGGAGACGAAGAAGCTTGTTCTTGTTCGTGTAAGCAAAGACTGCCAAGAAATCTTTCTCAAATTTTAAAGACCTGTCTGAATAACAGAAACAGTTACTTGTTTATGACGAATAATCTGGGTTTTTTTTAAATACAAAGCTACTTCATTCCTGTTACCTGTTCATCTCATAGGTCCTAAACCTGATTCCTATCTGACCATTTCCCCTCACAGTGAAATAAAAGTTCGTTAGTTTTGATTTGCCACCAGCCTCTTATGTGTCATTATAAAATAAGGACAAAGGAACAAAACGGGCTGCTTAGCTAAGAACAATATAAAAGGAAATCCTGTGAGGGAGGGCGAAATCATCATAGCTGGATTGAAGTATTTAATAAAGAATGGTTCTTAAACAACATTCTGCTAAACTTGAAGCTGTGTATCAAACTTGTGTAACTTGATGTGTGCAATGGGAAAGTTACGGTAAAACCAAGATTAGAGCCTATGGGCAGTCTTCAGCTCTATAAGGATGAATAGCATTAGGTATTTCTGATCCAGGTAGTCAAAAGGGAATAGTTCATTCCATATAGGTTGTGTATTTGTTTCGCTGAAGAGTATGTACGTACCTTGATTTTTTCCTTCTTTTACTGTATTAATGAAACAGAAAGGACTTCACTGCGTAGAACAGTTGGTTGGTTCAGCTCAGACTTGCAATGTCAAATATCCAATTTAGCTGTAAAAGATACATTGACATTGTTCTTGTATTAGGAATTAATGAAAAAGAAATGTTATCCAAACACTTCAATAATTTTCTTATGGCCAAACTACATATGGAACAGGAGATCTGTAATTAGATCTCCCAATATTTCTTCAACTTAAAAACAGCCATGGGGAGCTCTGAATTGAATACAGGAAGCAATACTATATGAAGGACCTGTTAACCCTTTCCAAATTCAACCCCCACAGATGTAATAATGTAGCAGTCTTCTTAAAACAAAAGAAGTTGAACCTGTGTATGCTTACTTAGAAGTAAGTCATACTATGTCTGATGGAGCTTACATTTAAGAAAATGTGCATAGGATTACAGCCTAAATCTGTTTGTAAAAACTTGTCAAGAAAAGAATTTAAAAAACTTGCTAGTCTAGTGTTTACTATAAGAATTTGGGTGCTGAGATTTCCTGCAGTTGGTGTGACAGCATTTCATGTTCAACCTTCACTTTTTGTCTTTTTCTGTCCTCACTTGTCAACTGCTTGGAGTTAAATGCCATAAGATAATGGTATGCATTAACCTTTTCTCTCTGGAGAATTGGTTCAAGTCCTGCTTACCCTAGGCCATAAATAAAATTAATTTTGTGGTCTTGCCTTTGCAAGCAGAACACATCTGTCCACATTTTTAAAAGTCTATTCATTCCAACATAAGTAATTGCTCTTGTTTTTGGAGGAGCCCCTATGGGGGTAGTAAGGATGCTGTCAAACACTGCTGAGGTGCTGTGGCAGATATTTGCAAAAATTGAAGGATGGAATGGCATCATTATGGAGCTGAAGAATGTTAGCAATTGAAAAATATTGTAGCAGAGTGAGCTACTTATAGTGCAGTTCTAAGCAGACTTACACCCTTAAGCCTGTAGACTTCAATAGATGTAGAATAACTCTGCTTAAGGTTGCACTGCTTGGATTTTCCTGCTCTAGTATGATTCTGTTTAAGAGTATGACAGTGTTTGAAATAACTACTTTAGAGTAGTAACACTGGTATTTATAACAAAATCTGATCGCAGGTAAAATGTATATATCATGGTTTTGCCTTCCTCTCTTGCATCCCCCTTAAAGTCCAGAGAGAATGTGACCCTTGATGGATGTTGGATCCGAGTCCACCAACCTCACAATAAAAAACTGCAAATTGTATGCTAGAGATTATTAAGAAAGGAATTGAAAATGGAAAGACCACAGCTGTAGTTCTTTTATATAAGTCTGTGGTAGAGGTGCAGTTGGAAGTCTGTGTATTGTTCTTGCCATCCTGTTTCAGAAAGGACCTAGAGGATGAGAAAAGGTGCACAAAAGGGTGCCTGAACTGCCTAAAACCCTTGGGAACTTTTTAGTTAAGGAAAAAATATAGTAACATAACAGAGCCCTATAAAAGTATGCATGGTCAGGTCACCCAAATAAATTGATTGGTGGCAGATTCAAGTGAGAGAGTAGAAGCGTCACTTTGCAAAATATATAGTTAATGTTTGAAATCTGCTGCCAGAGTATATAGCGAAGGGCGCAAAAGGGAAGTTGACAAATACAGCCTCTTAAGGGCAATTAGCCAGTATAGTGAAATAGAACTTCCATGTTCTGAACCAATATTTTTGTATGCATGATTGTTATGCAAATAATTTCTACAGTAATAGTTACAAATCCTATAAGATCATTTGTGAAATGACAGCTCCTAAGTAAAGCTAAAAAGGCTATATGGAAAGAAATGTTTCTACTGTTACTGCGTAGAGGTTTTGTCCACAACTTTAGTCAACTAATTTTATGTAGCTGGTCAATTAAATTTGCATCACTTAAGGTGTGTGAACAATTTTATGCGCAATTAACTTGCAAGATTTTTTGATATATTTAGATTATTTAAAATATTTCTGTCCTGCCTTCTCCTCAGATTCAGTACTGGATTTTGGTTTTCAGTAAACTAATATCATTCTATTTCAGAACTGCATCATAGTGTCCAAAATTGACTGTTTTTCTTTCAGCTCATCAGACTGAAAAGAAGTTATGAGAAACTGCAGAAGAAACAGCTGAAAGAAGCTAGACAAGCTTCCAAAAGTCATGGGGAGGACTTTGAGAAGTCTGAAGTAGGCATCCTGACCAGGAAATTAGAGGTGGGAAGATAAAATGCAACTGTGAGCACAATAATATAAACTTAACTAACTACTTGGCAGTACTGAGAAATCTGTGCATTTAGGAACCTAAAACATTTTACCAGTACTAATAATAGGCTAGTTTCAAAAGTTTCACTTACAGTTTACTAAAGCAGCTGCAAGATGACAAGTCCCCACTTCTAAAAAATTTTTAAGTGCTTCCTGAACAAAGGTGTGGAGCAACCCATTCCTGAGGGCCAAGATGGCAGCACATCACCAACAATAGCTAGTTGGTATCCTATGCTCTCTTGGAAGAGAAAATAAATGGCAAAAAGACCCATCCTTAAGCAACTGCTTTGGACTCCACAGGGATACCGTCAATACTGAGCAACCATAGAGCATCCTGCTGAGAATGTCCCCATGTGAGCAACGTATGAAAGGAACCAACCAATAAATGGCAGTGCTGGTATGCCTCCATGATGTCATCCTGACCCCCCATCCACAGAACAAGTGAAGGCAAAAAAGCTTCACAGCACACTCCACTGAGTGGAGGACTGTGGTATGCGAATTAGGAATCCTTTACCAGCCATACTCCTGGGAGCTCCACTGTGGAGTGTGGTGAAATAATACATTGAAAAGCAGGATTTTGCAAGGCAGCTGGGACACAGACAGTAGTAGAAGTGAAAAAGAACACGCAACTCCACTTGCACAGGGTCAGCATGACTGAGGGAGGTCCCTGGTTCAAACCCAGCTTGGAACTAGCTACAGTACAGCCATGGAAGGAGTCCTAGGTCCAGCTGAGACTTTCTACCATCAGATTCAGTCATTAGAGTTGGATCATTTATACTGATTAGCAACCTCACTCAAGTAATTTTGATTAGCATGCTCCTATCTAGTCATTGCTCTGCTGGATTCATGTCATTAATTACCATTGCCTACTGCTGTTCATCTTAGCAGCTTCTGTTCTCCATCTCCTCTCCTATCATATAGCCTGAATTTTTTTCACACACCAGCACTGATCAGGGAGATGGTAAACATAGAAGAATTTGCCCTCCCCCTTGTTACAGCACAACTGTATAGATATTGGAGGGCCTCCACATCTCTCTTTCTAGTGTGAGTCCCATGCTGAAGAACCCAGTCTATCAAACTGAATTAGAAAGAGAGCTGTGAAATAATCTAAACATGTATTGAATAGCACAGCAATAGAGTTCTGACTTCACGTTCCTGGGATCCAAGATCACTGCAGACGGTGACTGCAGCCATGAAATTAAAAGACACCTGCTCCTTGGGAGGAAAGCTATGGCAAACCTAGACAGCATAATAGAAAGTAGAGACATCACCCTGCCAACAAAAGTCCATATGGTCAAAGCAATGGTATTCCCAGTAGTAATGTATGGCTATGAGAGTTGGACCATAAGGAAGGCCGAGCGCCGAAGAATAGATGCTTTTGAATTATGGTGCTGGAGAAGACTCTTGAGAGTCCCTTGGACTGCAAGGAGATCAAATCAGTCAATCCTAAAAGAAATCAAACCTGACTGTTCCCTGGAAGGCCAGATGCTGAAGCTCAAATACTTTGGCCACCAAATGAGAAGGGAGCACTCACTGGAGAAGACCCTGATGCTGGGAAAGATTGAAGGTCAAAGAAGAATGGGACGGCAAAGGATGAGATGGCTAGCCAGTGTTATCGATGCCACAGACATGAAGTTAAGCAAACTCTGGAGCATAGGAGGGCCTGGCGTGATGTGGTCCATGGGGTTGCGAAGAGTCAGACTCGACTGTGCGACTGAACAACAACAGAGTTCTGAAAACCAGTCAAATGAATGGGGTTGCTAGTGTTTTTGGTCTGCTGAGACATCTGTGCCTTTGATAGCTGCATGGACAGACTGCAGCATTACAGATCTGTTATATTGCTGCATGTGCATGAGAGAGGCAACTTGCCAAACATCTCCCTGTTAAAAGCATCTGGTAAAGGAGCAGGAGCCAGGCTCAAACAATAGAGTGGCAACCCTTTGGCAGAACTGCTAGATTTACACTGGTCACTACAGCTGTTGGCCATGTTTGTAGACTTAGCAAATTGTTGTGCATGCGGTCCATCCTAGTTCTTCCTCTGTTGGAGAGCTGCTTATAAAGAATCAAAAGAAATACAAGGCCAATGATGAGTATTAAGCAATTTCAGCGGTAGCAGCAAACAGTGCAAGGGGGGGCTCATAAGAAATTTGCAGAGAGGGGGCATTCCCCCACCTTTGCTTCCTTCCCACTCCCCCCTCTCCCCCTTTCTTTTTCTCCCCAAGCTAATCCCTCCTTTTTCTTTCCAACCCTCCACCAAATTGATCCCTCTTTCTTTGTCTTTCTCTCTCTCCCCGCAAGCCAACCCCCTTCTTTCCCCCCGAAGCAAATATCTCCATTTTTCTCTCTCTCCCCCAAGCCAGTCCTCCCCTTCTTTCTCCCCTCCTTCTTTTCCCCTAACTTTGAGCCTGGCAGCAGTGGGAGTGCCTGGGAGGCCAAGCCAGTGCAGGCTCAGCCACAAAGCTACCCGCCGCTTTCCATCCCTCTTCACTCCCAGCTTCCCAAGAGCAGAAAAGCCTGCGAAGGCCTCATCGCTAGGAAAGCCGTTGCTAAGGGCAGTCACGTGCTCAAAACAGTCGCTTTCCAAGGAGAGAGAGGGAGGGGGAGAGAGGGCCCCTTGTCCTCGGTAAGTCCGTTCTCTGTGCATAAGCAGAAAAAGCTGTTGTACTTTTGGGAGAATTCAAGTATCCCCCATATAGTTTTTTTGACATTTCAGATTTTTCTGCACATCTGGGGTGTGCCCCAAGTGTGCAGGAAAATCTGTTTATCCTCCATGTGCTCCCGATGTGCGAATTTAGGTATCTGCACAGAGGGGGCATGTTGGCTACTAGATATCTAGATATGATCAGTGTGAGTCATGGATTTGAGACAGTGGTGTCACCTATACTGTACCTCCATATCTTCCACCTTGGTAAGTGTGAAAGACACCAGTTTGGGAGACAGTATAGTTGTTGGAGCAATATTTATCCATCCCTTTTCAAGGAAGAAATGGTTGTTGAAATAATATGTAGGAGGCAATGTTCCCTCTAAGCTGTGGATTCTTGTGAGCAAAAATTCTCCTTTGTGAGCTCCTGGCATTAAAATTGTGAGCAAGCGGTTTGGCTCCTGTATAGATTAGTTTGCTCTGGAGCCCTCCTTCCTGAGCGAAGACAAAAATGTGTGAGCCAGAGGCTAAAAAACTGTGAGCTAGCTCACACTAACTCAGCTTAGAGGGAACACTGGTAGGAGGTCAAAGTTGAGGTGGGGGAATGTGTGGAGACAGAGCTGTCAATGTTCAGAGCAGGGGATCCCCTTCCTTGCTTACCTCCATGGGGTACATTGTCCTTGCGTCCCCGGTTGGAAGAGTGTAGGATCCTGATTTATATTTGTTTCTCCCTCTGAGGCGGAGGACATCTTGGGTGATTCCCACCATCCTATCAGGGAGAGGCAGAAACAAATTCTTTCTTCCTCTTCCTGTGTGGACTGGGGACGCCCCTTTTACCTCAGTTCTTTTCCTTCCTCTACACGGAGAGGTCGTTGTAGGCTTTGCCTCCAACTTCTAGTGTTACTAGCATACTCTTTTTTCCATATTTTATTATTTTCACCTTTCTTTGTGGATCTATAACTCTCCCTCTTCCATTTCTTTTCTCCTTCATATCTTTTTGTGTCCTGTAGAGGGAGTCTATAGGCAGCAACTTAACAGCATGCTGCAAGATCTCCCCCTGTTTCTTTCCCTTGTTCTATTCTTCGCTGACCACGCAGACGCCTGGAAGAGTGGGAGACGGCCACCTCTCTGAGGCGGAGAACGATCCCAGTGCTGTGGAGCTGGCCAAGGATTTTCCCGGAGCCGGCACGACCTATAGGCTTCCGCGGCTACCGGTGACGACCCCAAATTGAGCAGGGAGAAGACGGCATGGAAACGATCAAGTCAAGAAGGTCTCGCCTCCGATGTGGAGACCGGCGGTGGCCATGTTTGCACGATCGGTTTGGCGGGAAGCACTTTCACGCTCACTCTAGGCGCGCCCTTACCCATCCAGCTCCTGGATGCCAACCTCTAAGCAGGAGGCGCAGGCACTTCCTTGACCCAGAGCACTGTGGCCGTGGATGACCCTAGAAGACTCCAGATGGGTAACATACTCCGCTCTGCCGGGGATCCTAATCCTCAGGGCTTATTTGCCTCTATTAGGCGTTCTATGAGGGAGGAATTTCTCAGCCTGTGCCACCTTGGGGACCTGGGGACCCTCACCTCCCATGCAAATTCCCCTGCTCCAACACCTGTCCCGTGTTCCAATAATAGGGAAATGAGACCACATTGGCCTCCAAGGCTGCTAGGAAGCAGGTCCCTATGGACAGAAACTCTGATTTGAAAAGGTTACAGTCCCCTGATCCCGACGTGTCTCCTAGAGAGAGGGGAGGGGTTCCTCTCCGATGAGGAAGTTGAAGACATCAGTGTCCCACAGCCATCCTCACGTCTCTTTAAGACAGAGGATTTCCAATACTTCCTTTCCAAATGTCTTTCAGCTCTAGATCTCCATGACACTCCTCCTGAAGAGGAACTGGTTTGCCCTGGCATTAGTCCTAGAAAAGAGATCCAAGGGTGCAGAGGAGTTGTTTCCTCGCTATTGTACATCTGAAAAAGTTTTCCCATTCCCTGAATTTTTTGAAAGACAATTGAAGGCTGAATGGGCTAAGCCTAATAGACAGTCCCCTGGGTTGGTTAAGAAGTTATATGACTTATCCTCTTTTGCAAATGAGATGTTACAGGTTCCCCAGGTGGATGCCCCTATAACGGCACTCCAGTCCTTTGGTCTCCTTTCAGAGGATGGTTACGGCTCGGTGCGCAACAACCTAGATAAGAAGATAGATATTGCTCTTAAAAGTTCACATGAGGCCTTAGCTATGTCAATCAAGGCTGCGGCTATATCTTCTATCACCACCAGAGCTATCATTGTATGGTCCAGAAAGCTCATCCAGCTTCTCCCAGGGAACAATAGATGTCACTTAGAAGGGGCCACACGAATATTTAAAGCATCCTCCTTTGCAACAGATGCTTCCCTGGACGCTCTTACTTTTTGTTCTAGGGCTATGTCCCCAGCTGTGGTGGCACAGAGAGGGATCTGGCTGTGCTCCTGGCCCGCATATCTCCATTCCAAGGAGAGACGTTATTCGGGGACCACCTAGATAAGATCCTGGTGGAGACTAAAGACAAAAAGAAAACTATGCCAAGAAACTTTCGCCACCTAGACAGAAGGGTGCACATGGTCATTCCTTTCGTTCCTCTAATCCATCATTCAAGTCTAAGCAAGGCCAGAAAAGTGGCTCCTGAGGGTCCTCGTTGCAGTCCTACAAGAGAAGCTTCTCAGGACCAAGGTTTGGGAGACAGGCACACAACAGATCTGAGAAACAGGAACGTGATGGCAAAATCACCAAAGCATGACTCAGATCAGATCCCAGTGGGGGGAAGATTAATTTACTTTCTGGAGGCGTGGCTAGAGTCCCGGGCAGACTCCTGGACGTTAGAAATAGTCTCCAAAGGCTACTCCTTATTTCTCTGGCCTCCTCCAGAAAGATTAGCAAAGATCCCGGAAAATGGGCCATAACGTTTGCTGCCTTACATAATCTCCTGGACATTCGGGTGGTGGAGAAGGTTCCCGTAGACTAACAGGGCCAGGGAGTCTACTCCATATTTTTTACTGTGCTCAAGAAAAACGGCGACTGGCGTGCCATTCTAGACCTGAAGTACGTCAACAAATACATCAAGCTGAGGCACTTTCATATGGAGACTCAAGTCCATTACAGAGGTCCTTCAACCGATGGAATACTTAACCTCCTTGGATCTGACGGAGGCATCACTCCACATTCCGATTCTACCTCTACACAGGAGGTTCCTGAGATTCTGTAGGGAACCTTCACATGCAGTTCAAAGTGATGCCTTTTGGACTTGCGACCAGCCCACGGGTCTTCACCAAGATACTGGTCAATCCAATAGCACACCTCAGGAAGAAGGGCATCCACATCCACCCGTACCTGGACAACCTTCTCATCAGGTCTTTCTCCAAACAGAAGGCCGTGCAAGATGTAAAGGAGGTGATTCAGTGTCTTCAAGTACACGGCTCCTTGATCAACCAGGCCAAGAGGTTCCTGGAGCCAACTCAACGATTGGAACACCTTGGGATGCTGATAGATACCAAACTGCCTTCTGTCTTGCTACCAGAGGACAAGATCTCGAAGACAAAATAAGCTGTGAGACTCATCATAGAACGTCCATCTTCGTCTCTGCTGTCCTTGACCAAGGTGATAAGACTTCTCATTTCCAATCTAGATGCCATATAGTGGGGCAGATTACACATGAGGGCACTGCAGGTGTTTCTATGCCCCTACCAGATACATATTATGGAAAAACGGGACATTCTCCTCCAAGTACTTCTATCTGTCAGACAGTCCCTGCGATGGTGGACAAAGGTTTCCAATCTCTGCCAGGGGAAGAAGTTCTTCCGCGAGGCTGAAGTGCAACTATTCTCGGATGCCAGTTTGCAGGGCTGGGGAGCGACTCTGAATGAGGTTCCAGCTCAGGGACGCTGGTCCCACAGGGAATCTCTTCTCCCTATCAACATTCTGGAACTCAGAGCGGTGCGTCTGGCCCTAATCCACTTCAGCAACAGAGTGAAGAATCAACATGTCCTTGACCGGACAGACAATGTATCGATCAAATCCTATCTGAACAACCAGGGGGGCTCCAGATCTTCTGCCCTCCACATAGAAGCAGATTAGCTCAGCAGACAAACAATCGACCCAGGAGAGTGGACGCTGGACAAGAAGATCTTCCACTGGATGATACAACAGTTCAAGGCCCCAATGGTGGCCTTGTTTACTTCCCAGAACAACCAACTGCTGAGATTTTTCTCCAGGCTTCACCATGACAAAATGAAAGCTACAGACACCGTGACGGTTCCTTGGCCCAGAGGGACCTTGTATGCCTTCCCACCCATTCCTATAATTCCGAAGGTCCCCAGGTCAATAAGACAATAGAAGGCCACAGTGCTCAACGTCCCTGGTTCTCGACCTTGCAACAGATGTCCGAGACACCACTACTTCGACTACCAGTAACCCCTGACATGCTTATCCAGGGACCAGTTTGACACCCGGAACCAGAACGTCTGATGCTGCCCGTGTGGCACTTGAATGGTCATCTTACTTAAGATGGGGCTACTCGGCGGAGGTGACTAATACGATCCTGGTGTCTAGAAAGGATTCCACGGTCAGAATCTACAACACTACATGGAAGGCCTTCCACAGGTTGTGCCGGCGGAAGTCCGTTGATGTCACTCGACCTCCCTTACGCTCCGTACTAGAATTTCTGAATGATGGACTTGAAACAGACCTGAAACCAGCAACCCTTAGAAAACAGGTTGCAGCACTGGGCTTGGCGCTTCCCCATTTTAAGGGCGTTATCCAGTACTGCTGCTGGGAGTTACCCGAACTGAGGTAAAAGGGGTGTTCCCAGTCCACACAGGAAGAGGAAGAAAGAATTTGTTCCTGCCTCTCCCTGATAAGATGGTGGGAATCACCCAAGATGTGATTATAAATATAAATCAGGATCCTACACTCTTCCAACCGGATAAGATGGTGGGAATCACCCAAGATTACCTCCTTTCCTCAGAGTAGAAGGACCCCTCACGGTAAGTGCCAAGGGTCGATCCTGTGGTGGACGATCTATGACTGTTCAGTGGTTAGAAAGGCACTTTACACAAATTTCCCACATGTGCTTGGCATAAGGCCACAGCCGTATAGCCCCTATAACCTATCTCATGAGACATGGGTCTCCTAGCTGAGATTATGCAGTGTTGACATGCGCTATGATCAGCTGCAGCTTGACTGTATGTATATGTGCTGGGGGAAGGGGGTCGTTCCTATTCAGTGAAAGCATTTATACTTATGCTAGCTATTTTGCAGTGTAACACAATGGGGGCAGGGTGTGGATTGCAGGGGCTTGGGGTGCCAAATGAGTTTTGCTCTTCCTTCAGCATGCGCTTGGCATTGCCTGTTTTGGCTCCTGTGCCAGTTCAATCATGCTTATGTAGGGTTTACAGCACAGTACTACACTGGTGTATCTCCATGTTGTAGCTGGGATTTCATTGCCATCCTAAGCAGTTCCAAGATCTCATTAGGGTTGCAAGATTTCCCCCCTTCCCATCATGTTTTGCTTATATCATCATCCATGGTTAAAGTGTGCATTTGGCTATATTGGGTGAAACTAAAAACAAGTTCCCAACCTGGGAGTAGTGCAAATAAAAATTAGTGACTTTTAAGAAAGGTGCTTTTTTTTTTTAAGAAATCCTTTGCAGTATATGTCCATTTTAGTGAATAATGTGGTTTAAAATAAAGTCTGAATTTAGTAGAAGTATTAAGCCTACTCTTATGGTCTGTTAAGTGTGAACCAATTACTTTCTGTCAAATGCACTGATTTAAATCCTGTTTTCTATGTAAAAGACTTACAAAATGGGAAACTTGATTTAAATCTGTGATTTAAGTTGCTTTGCATTTATATCTATGTATCCTGCCTGATGGGAGGGAAGATGGCATGGTATAGGTTAGTTTCATCAGATCTCAGAAGCTAAGGAGGGTGGATACTTGGAAGGGAGACCACCGAGGAAGACTCTGCAGAGGAAGGCAATGGCAGACCACCTCTGCTTCTCACTTGCCTTAAAAGCCCCTTGCTGGGATCACCATGAGTTGGCTGTGGTTTGATGGCACTTTATATGCACACATCCCGCCTGTGTTATAAAGCTTAAGAGAAGATGAAGTCTGGGATGCTATCCTGATTTCAAGATACTTGACATTCCAAAACAAACCCTCCTAGGCTGTTTGGGATTAATAGAACTCTTGTTGTAAGACAAGGTAGTACATGTATGCTTTTTTCTACAGTGATATTGGTAAGAGAGTGAATGGTGTTTTTGATCACTTATCTTGTCAAGACTCAATTTGAAAGGCTTGTTAAAATAAGCTGTAGATTGTTAATGAACACTGCTTAAAAGTGTGTTGAGTTTGTTTATAATTAACTGCCTATATTAATGAATTGCTTCTTCCAGAACAGATAACAAGTTCCAAGCAGCTTTTGAAACATTTGCCAATAACCAGTGCATTATTGCACCATTTAGCAGCATGAGTGAGAGGAAGGGGGGAAAATGGTAAAAGTATCAGCAGGATAATTTGCATGGAGCATTCTGCACGAAGGCTGTCACTGCTGTAGCTCCTTGTCTAGTTTCATTAGCGCTTCATCGCTTGTGTTGGTACTGAACTTTGTTTCTGATGAACACTTGCAGCATGTGATCCAGTGTTGTTGTTTTTTTAAAAAAACAGAATTTGCTCAAAACTCCTTTCTCCATACACATTAATATAACTTTGTAGTGGAAAAGGTAGGCTGTGGTAATAAAGGAGGAGAGACAGGAAAATGACTGGATGAGGGATATTGTCATGCCTGGTGTGTATGTACAGCACAATGCAGTGCTAATCGGGTGAAAGAAGGCTGAGGTTGTGGCATGGACAGGATTACATTTTTAAAGTTCCCCTTTACCAGTAATAACCCTGTAAATAGAAAACTAGCACAACATGCAAAAAGCAAAGCTAGAACCTCTGTTACTGATGTCAGTATATCTATACCCAAAGTGCATATAGAGGATATGATCAATAGAGCTGCGAAAGTTCATTGATACAGTATATGAACTGGAGGCCCCTTGGCCATTTTTGGATTGAGTCTTTGACAGCTTCAGCAGGCTCTCCCAAGCCAATATCAACAGGAACCTGGGTTCTGTTGGGCTGACCACATGCCTCTTGGACCCATGTCCCTCATGGCTGGTGAAAGCCGATGGTGGGAGGATATTGGGCCCTCTGGTGTATATTATAAATCTGTAACTAGATTTGAGGGTCTACCCAGAGGGATTGAAGGAGGCTGTGGTTGTCCTACTCTTGAAGAAGCCAACTTTGGATCCCTTGGATCCCTTCAATTACCATCCAGTATCGAATCTTTTATTCTTGGGCAAGGTAATTGAGAGAGTGGTTGCAGAGCAGCTCCAGAGCTTCCTAGATGACACATTGGTCCTGGATCCATTCCAGTCTGGCTTCTGCCCCAGCCATGAGAACAGAGACAGCTTTGGTTGACCTCACAGATAAGGTCCGCAAACAGGTGGATCGAGACGGGTCAGCACTGCTGGTGTTATTAGATCTCACAGCAGTGTTTGACACAGTCGATCATGATCTTTTGACCCACTTCCTTGCCGGCATAGGAGTCGGGGGTAGTCTTGCAGTGGCTTACCTCATTTCTCCAAGGTCAGGGACAAGGGTGGTTCTGGGAGTGAGGATATCGCCAAGGTACCCCTTAATATGTGGGTTCCCCGTTCCCCCAAGGGGCAATCCTTTCTCCAATATTATTTAATATCTATATGCACCCTCTTGCCCAACTGGTGTGGAGGTTCAGGCTGGGGTGTCATCAGTACGCTGATGATACACAGCTTTATCTGTTGATGGACGGGCGGCCAGATACCACCGCAGAAAATCTTGTAGAGGAGTTGGAGGTTGTGGTGGGATGGTTAAAACAGAGTCGGCTGAGACTGAATCCTTCTAAGGCAGAGGTTTTGTGGCTGTGCCGGGAAGACTCCAGGTTGGGGTGCCAACATCCAGCCCTTGATGTTGTGCCCTTGAGATGGACACTTACTGTCAGGAGTCTGGGTGTGATCCTGGATGCCTCCTTGACAATGAAGGCCCAGGTCACAAATATTTTACCATCTGCGCCAGGCTAGGCAACTGGCCCCCTACTTGTCCCGCCCTGACCTAGCCACTGTAATCCATGCAACGGTCAGCTCCAGATTGGATTACTGCAACACACTCTATGTGGGCCTACCCTTGCAGCTGACACGGAAACTCCAACTGGTACAAAATGCAGCAGTATGGTTCCTTATGCGGATGCCTTGCACAGCGCATATCCATCCAGTGCTGCACAAGTTGCATTGGCTTCCGGTGGAGTATCGGATCAGATTCAAGGTTATGGTGCTGACCTTTAAAGCCCTTAATGGTTAGGGACTTATGTACCTCCAAGACCACATTTTATGGTATACCCCCAGAGCATTATGCTAGAAAGATAAGAACTTACTGCTGGTCCCTGGCCCAAGAGACAGAGCCAGGGCCTTCTCTGCCCTGGCAACAATGTGGAGGAACTGTGTCGAATAACATCTGGGCCCTGTGGGGTATTTTACAGTTCCACAGGGTGTGCAAGGCAGTGATGTTCCCCCAGGCATTTGGTCAAGGACAGTGACAGTTCCCTCTTGGCACTCCCATTTCCCATCCCCCCCCCCCCATTCCCCATGAGATAGCACTGCTGTTAGGATTTTAGTGCCATTTGTAGTTAATGTAGACAAGCAAGGATTTTAGCACCATCTGTAGTTAATGTAGACAAGCGATGCATCAGACTATCATATTTTTATTGACTTGTGTAAATCTTTGTTTTATTGATGTTTTATATAATTGTGTTGGACACCGCCCTGAGCTTGGTTCAACTGAGGAGGGTGGTTGATAAATTCAATAAATAAATAAATAAATAAAATGAACTGAGGGACAGACCAGGGGGATTCCTCTGCTAACCCAAAGAAAGTCACAAGGTTTCAAAAAAAAATCTGAAATCTAAAAAACAAAATAGGGGGATTAACAGTCCCCCAGATAGCAAAAACAATGCCTTGAGCTTTAAGAAAAGAATTCTCACAGAACTCTCAGGCTGTTTGGGATTGCTAGGAAACTATTACAATACTGCAAAGCCTTGGTTTCTCTAAAACAAACCTGTGGGGATAGGGGAAGCAAGGAATGAACTGGGCACCTGGAACAGCACTAGAAAATCTTCTCCCCTTTCCTGACATGCCCCCTGATGGAGGGGGAACTCACCAGGACAGGCCCAGCGGTGACTGCCAGAAACTCACTACCCGCACAACTGGCCTAGCAGTGGCAGCCAACACAGAACTCAGCCCAGCCTGTCCTGGCCCACTGCTGGCCACCATGCAGCCAAGTCAGACTTTTCCTGGGGAGAGGCTGTCAGAGATAGGGATGGAGAGAAAGCGTGAGGACGCATAGGCAGCTAAGGTTAGCTTGGCTGGTGGGTGAGAAGGAAAGAAGGAAGCAGGCTGGGTCCAGTGCTGGAGGCCACTGCATCCCTGAGTGTGGCCTGGCTCTGGAGGCCACTGTGCACTTCGGCTAGACTTTTCCCAGGAAAGAGGCTGCCAGGAGTAGAAAAGAAGGGAAAGTTGAAGATGGCGGAATATAAATGTGGGTTGGCTGGAGATTGGGAAGCAGGAAAAGAGAAAGGGCTATGGTGGCTACATGGGAAAGGAAAGAGGAAATAGTGGCAGTGAGGGATGCAGGAGATAATGAGATGACCCCTGCAAGTTCTTGCAGGTTCCCCATTTATGCTATTTTATTAGCAAGGTGTTTTTACATGAGGGAGCATTAAAAATGTGACACACACATTCTACTGCATTTATAGACATGGCCTGATATATTACTAGAGTTTGTCCAGATGAACCTGGTAAAGTTAGTACTACTTCATTTGAAGTACTAACATTCATGACAAGAAACCAAAAGAGCAATAGAAACCAATACATCACATGAGGCAAAGTGCTGTATTTTCCCAGGTATTTTGCTTTGAACACTTGGAAAAGATTATATGCGTACAACTCAGGCACTAGCTTGGATAATGATGTGTGCCTGTGCACAACAAATGGAAAATAAATAAGTACACATTACAGAAACAGCTGATTGTATTGAAAGGCCCTTAGCAGATTCTACTAAACTCTGGTAAATGTTGAAAGTAAGCAGTATGTAGTAGCTAAAAACTCAAAGCGTTGGCTAGTGTGCATGGGCTTTCCTCTCATTCTTGGTGAGAGATCTTTGGATGAATGTTCTGGCTTTCAAGATCCCCTTTGCCTTTCTACCATGACAAATTCAGATGTGTTTCTAAGTGTTTGGTAATATCAGTAGTGTGTGGTTTCTTGATCCATTATTATTGCTTGATATTCTACTCTGCTTGCAAGCTATTTGTGTTTTGTGTAGCAGCCTCTTTAGAAAATGGAACATTTAACTCCTTGGCAGCAAATCTGTCAAGGCAGTCCTGAATCTGTTAAGTGTTCAGCATCCATACAAGCAGCAATTGACATCAGGATTTTAACCCTGGGGGGTGGGAACTAATATAAAAGCACAGTGATTCTTCTGAATGGTTGCATCAGATGGCTGGCTAAATGGGATTCCTGCTGTGGGTAAAAGTATGTAAGGTTATGAAGGAGAGAGGACAAGGAGAAAATAACATATACTACCCCTATGTGGATAGTAAATTGCAATTGTTTTTACAGGAGTTCCGCCAAAAATCTCTAGATTGGGAGAAACAGCGTTTGCATTACCAGCAGCAAGTGGCATCGCTGGAAACGCAGAGGAAGGCTTTGGCTGAGCAGTCCGAGCTCATTCAGGTACAGTTAATGGATGATGAGTTGTTTGCCTTGGAAGGCTGGAGAAAGGATTTATGGCAATCTGCTGAGCCTCAGTTCAGGTTGCTACGCAAATGACCTTGAATCTCATGACCCTGTCTTGTTCAATATGTACTCATAGCTGGGAGATAATCTGAAATCTGTTCAGCTGCTGGAAGGTAAATACTCCCCTCTGTTGTTAAGTCCCCCCACAGGAAAGGCCATGGAAAGACTTTGCAGGGGGCAATTACATAGAATGAAATTTTAAAGATGCTATTTTGTTCAAAGCTGTATGCCTTCAGATAGTCCAGGCATCATACGATATACATGAGGAGTTTAAAAAAATAGCATTTTCTACAAAATGTTTATGTGGCAAGATAACCAGAGGAGTGTAAATTCCTTTGTTCTGCTGTTTATGTCTCATGGAACAAGACCACAAAGCCTCTGCTGTTTTAGGAAAATTAATCCGTTCATTGAGGGTAGCGCTGCTGTAGCTTAGTTTAGTTTAACCGATCAGGTGCCAGCTGTGAAGAGGCCTGCCTTGACACAGTCACCGCAGAGACACTGATAAGAAGCTCTTGCTGGGAGCTTTGCACTTAATGGACTCCAGAGTTGCTGTTGAATCGAAGTTCTGCCTGGCAGAAGTTGGCAGTGATGGGATTGAAGTTGACACTGATGGTAGCTTTGTGGTGGCAGATTTGTTTGGACAAAGTGTGAGCCTTTTGAGAGAAATGCCTTGTTGCAGCAGTGTGTGTATATGCTTGATAGCGCAGTCTTCTGAAAGCAGACTTCCTTGGAGCCTTGGTTGGCATGCTGCTTTGATGACAGGTCAGCAGAAAAATAAGAAATAGGGTTTTAATTTCCAAAGTAGTCTGGGTGTGCCTAGGGCTGTCATATGCACAACTAATTGAAAATAAGCCATATTGAAATCAAAATGGTTGTTTGAAGGAACACGTTTGTAGGATTGGTTGTAGGACTTTAGATAAGTATCTGCAGTTAAAAACAGTGTGCACTTACATTGGCCTGCAAGCCTCAGCTGGAAAAAAGGGAAGAAGAGCCATCTGGCACAAAGGATCATATGTCTGCTTTTTATTTTCCTGTGATAGCTGATGGGGGCAAGGTCTGCAGATTCCATATATGCTTTTGCCCTATCCCATGTGTCAGTTATGGTGACCATCCCTACAGAGAAAGAGTGCTAGATTCCTTTGATAACCTTTGCTGCAATTGGAGAAGCTGCTCTTGCAAAGCCCTTGACACGCCTTTTCTCCAGAAGTAGTGTCATGCTCAACACGTACAAGTCAGGCAGACAAAAATAGAACTAAATACCTTTCATTTAAGCTCATTCACGTGCCTTAAAGAACATTTTCTTCCCTTGTTCCATCCCAGGAGGCTTCCCTACACATTTTCGCCAAAATGGTGGAGGGTTGCCTTGTTGGCTGCCATAACCACATCTGCTTTCTGTGCAGTGTCAGCTTTTTACTATGTTCTCTGAAGCACAGAAATGTTGGCAATTTCAGCTTCCTTGTTAAGCTGATAGGTGAGCGGTGTGAGGAAAACTGTGAATTTATGAGCTATCAGACAGATCAGGAACATAACATGTAATATTCTCTTGTCTGCTATTATATACAGAACATCAATTTCAAAAAGTACTTCTAATTAAAGTATCGGTAACTTTTCTAATAGCAGGATGCCCCTTGTATCTATTAAAATTGGCACCCTTCTAAGAGTTAGTGAAATCTTCAATCTGCGATATATTCAGGGTCCACAGATTTTGGCTGGCCATGGTATTCAGCCCTGCTCTTTGCCAGAAGAAAGGGTTATGCCATTGCCTATGGTATCATACTGGGAATGCCTATGAAGCCCACCATAACTGTGTGAATGAGTCCTGTCTCTCCTTGGCTTGGAGTTGGGGAAGACGATAAGGCCTCACCCCTGTTGTGTCTATTATTAGAGGTGCTTGGAGCACCTCTAAAAATCCAGTACAGCTGCAGGAGTGGGAAGGAGAAGGTGGGACTCTACCCTTCAGTCGCACTAGGCTTCAGAGGGATTCAGAACATGACTACAGAGGCAAGATGTTGCTGTCCTGTCCTTATCCTTTCAAAGTGCAGTGACACTTTCTGGATCCTATGTATTTCTAAACTTGACACTCCCTGAAGAAACTAAACTGTGGAGAAGTCAGGGTTAGTAATAGTTGCCTGTCCCTCAGTAGTTAACTGTCTGTTTGGTCTATTGAAATGGGATTTAAGATGATGGATTTGAATATGAACAGCCAAAGATTTAGCTCAGTCATAGTCATATATTGGGTGGGTTGATAAAAGTATTATTATGAATTGTCACAGTCAAATATTTGACTGGTAGATGGTGTTCTGCAATTCAAGATCTAGCCAAGTCCTTGGAAATTGCAGACGTATCTTCACAGGATTCTTGCTGTTCCAAGCAACGGTGTCTTCTGAGGCTGAGCTGGTGTTACATGTTTAATGTCCAGGTATTTCTTGAGACTTCTGGGCACTGCTCCAGGGCTCCAATGACAACTGGCATAATGGTAACCTTCTTCTCCCAGAACAAAGTTTGAATCCAGTGGCAGACCAAAAAGGTTTTATTCAAAGTATAAGCTTTCATGTGCAAGCACACTTGTGTCTGACGGTGTGCTTGCACACAGAAGCTTATACTTAGAATAAAACTTTGTTGACTCACCCTTTATTTTACTGCTTCAGACCAACACAGCTACCCACCTGAATCTTTCTTCTCCCAGAGGCGCTCCATTTGTAAGTCTTGGTATTTTATGATCTTCTGTTCTTTCTTTTCTACTCTGCTGTCTGCAGCGATTGCAGTGTCAATGATCCAAACTCTGTTTCTCATTTCCCCCCCTGCAATTGTGATATCTGAGGTGTTACGCTCCCAGGGGTGGGAAATGGTCAGTAAAATCAGTAAAAGTCAATTTTTTCATCTTGGTCAGTAATTTGTAAGTTTTTTTAAAAATTGGTCAGTAAAGTCAGTATTTCTTTGATTTTTGTGAATGTAGTTTGTGTTTTTCTGTTTTCATTACTGCATTTTTGGGGAAACATGATGACTTCCCAGTGAGAAGACAGATTGTTTTCAGTTTAGGTATGAAGTACTTTAAGGACTTTGTTCCTAAGAGTAAAAATGCTTTGGTGAAATCTTCCACAAAGTATAGAAACATAATTAACCTCTTAAAACATTAGACAATGAAAGTAGAGGTGATGGATATTGTGGGATTCAACATGGCACAGCTCATGCTAGAAGGAGTTGAGAAAGCAATGGAAGAAGAGGACAAGGGGAAAAATGCTTGTGGATGCAGTGCAGAAAACTGTTGAGAAATGAAAGAATTCATGAATAACTTTATTTATTTATTCAATTTATACCCTGCCCTCCCTGCCGGAGCGGGCTCAGAGCAGCTTACAAAGAGATTAAACATATAGGTAACAAATTATATACAATCTTAAAACAAATAATAAAACTCTACATTATCATAAAGTGCTAGTAAGTAATCAGGTACTTATAAGAATGCTTACAGAAGGCAAAACCAATACTAGTGTTGTAATCAGATCTATGTTGGTGGTTGGCTCATCTTGGTCTCTATATTTAGGCAAGAGCACAGGCTGCTGGTGGTAAGCCAAGGACCAGGGCACTGTCACTTCTCAGTTATTTGATGTTATTTGGTGTGGCTCCTTAGTCAAAGGCCTGGTGGAAGAGCTCCATCTTGCGGGCCCTGCAGAAATGTAAAAGATCCTGAGGGCCCTGATCTCTTCTGGGAGCTCATTCTACCAGTACGGAGCTACCACTGAGAAGGCCCTGGCCCTGGTTGTGGCCAGCCTGGCATCTTTAGGATCTGGGAGGCCAATCCATTTTGTGACCCTAAGCGCAGTGCTCTCTGGGGAGCATTGGGGAAAGGCATTATCTCAGGTATGTGGCCGCTGACTATAAAGGGCTTTAAAGGTAAGTACCAGCACGAAGTAAATTTGGTATTCTATCAGCAGCCAGTACAGTGCTTTCAGCACAGGCTGGATGTTGTCCGGCATAGGGAGGCCCATCAGAAGCCTGGCTTCAGCATATTGCACTAGGTGTAGCTTCTGGATTTGGGTCAAGGGCAGCCCCATGTAGAGAGCATTACAGTAGTCCAATCTCGAGGTGACCATCGCATGGATCACTGTCACCAAGTCGTTGCATTCGAGGAAGAGAACCAACTGCCTAATCAGCCAGAGGTGGTAGAAAGGATCTAGAATGGAAGTGTCATCCAAAAAGCTCTGTAGCTGAATTGCCACAGCCCTCTCAATTATTTTGCCCTAATAGGGCAGATTGGAGACCGGCCGGTAATTAGCCAATTTGGCCAGATCCAGAGGGTCTGCTTTTTCAGGAGGGGACGAACCACAGCTTCCTTGAGTGCCCTAGGGACCTGTTCTTCCGAGAGGGACTTGTTGATAATCTCCCTTAGGGCATCTCGAAACCCATCACGGCCAGCTTTAATTAGCCATGATGGGCACGGGCCAAGGCAGCACGTGGTAGGGCATACAGTTAAGAGCAGTTTGTCAACTTCTTCCAGGCTGAGCAGACTGAAATAATCCATAACCTGACTAGAAGACATGCATGGAGCCTCGAGTTCACTTACTGTCTCAACTGTGGTGGGGAGGTCATGGCGGAGCGACAGGATTTTATCTGCAAAGTAGCTCTCAAAGGCCTCACAGCCAGTGTCCAATTCCCTAACATTTGGTCTGCCTTGTGGCAGAACAGTCATAGAACAAATTATTCTAAATAATTGGGCTGGGCATGAGCTCGCATAATTCTCTGACTGCCACCTCATAGGAGCTCATATACGTCCTATAAGATGTTCTTTTGACTTCATCGCGGGCGCATCGCTGCTGTCTCTCTAGCCGTCTTAGCCTTCGCTTCATCAGCTGCAACTCCTTGGTAAACCAAGGAGCCAGCCTAGAGTGAGGATGCAGAGGGCATCGGGGAGCGATCTCATTGATGCCCAGAGAAAAAGCCGTGATGCCTCCTGGCGAAGATACAAAGACCTGAAGCCTCCTTGATTGTTTATATAAGATTTGGAGGCAATGTTGTCTATTCTGATCAAAACATGATGGACAGCAACTTGAGTACAAAAATGAAGAAGTGCCAGTCTGATGGCTCTTAGTTCTAAGAGATTTATCAGGAGCTTCTGTTCCTCCTTGGATCACGGGCCCTGTGTTGGGGTGCTGAGGTAGACTGCACCCCAACCCTGTAGACTGGCATCTGTGACAATTTGCCTCCACTCCATCACATAATACACACGTCCCTGAAGAAGGTGTGGTGGTTTGGCCCACCAGGTGAGGCTGGACTTCACCTTGGAAGAGATTTCGATAGACGCATCGTCCTGTCTCATAATCCTGAGCTAGAAGGGTCGCAGGAGTTGCTGCAGCGGTCTCGCGTGTAGTCGGGCCCAAGGAACCGTGTCTTTGCAGGGAATGAATAGACCCATCAGTTTGGCAAGAGTCATGATAGAAGACTGTCTGCTCCTGGTGACCTGTCAGCAAAGGTCGCGTATCTTTTCTGCCTTGGAGTTGGGTAGGAACATATAGTTTAGGGATGTGTCCAGGATCACCCCTAAATTCTCGATGATTTGAGATGGAACAAGACAACTCTTCTGAAGATTCACCAAGAAACTGTGCGTCTGTAGACATTGGATGGTGATCTTTGTATCTTGAGCGGACTTGAGGCATGAGGCTGAGTGGATCAGCAGATCGTCCAGATAAGGGTGGACATGTACACCCTTTTCTCTTAGAAGAACAATGGGATGAATCAAGATCTTGGAGAAGACTCTGGGGGCAGTTGATAGCCTGAAGGACAGTGTCCTGAACTGCCAGTGTTGACCCTGAACGCAAAATCTTAGAAACCGCCTGTGACCACCGAAGATGGGAACATGGAGGTACGCCTTTGTGAGGTCAATTGATGTTAGGAACTCTCCCAGCTGAAGGGCCTCTGCAATGGAACAAAGAGTCTCCATTCGGAAACTAATCAATTTCACAAATTTGTTTAGGAATTTTAAGTCCAGAATGGCCCTCCAGCTTCCATTTCGCTTGGGAACGGTAAAGAAGATGGAATAGATGCCTTGTTCCCTCTCCTCTGGGGGAATAGCCTCGATAGCTAGAATGCTGGCAAGATGATGGATGGCATCCAAGGTCTTCTTCAGCTTGACTAGGTCTTTTATCATTGGTGAGGGGACAAAGCAGTCCGGAGGTCTGCTTAGGAATTCGATGGAGTAGCCCTTGCCGGTGATCTCCTGTGACCAGGTGTCTGCATTGGACTCGACTCAAGTCTGATGAAAAAGAAGCAGACGCCCCGCCCCCCCAGCGCTGACACAAAGTCATGTCTTTGGTGTCTTGTTGTCTCTTCCTGATTTGTCATCCCTGGATGAGAAGGGTCTGCCTGGTCTGTTGTGGAAGGGGGTCCTTCTGAAGTTCTGTCTGGAAGTTTCCCAAGATGAACGTCTGCCATCTCTATTAAACCTGTAAGAGGATCGTTGACCTCGAAAGGAAAAATTTCCAGGGCCCCTCCTATCTGGTCTGCCCAGGGATCTGGGCATTGCCTTTTTTAATCCTTTGTTTTGATGAGTATCTTGTCTAATGCATCTCCAAAAAGGCAGTCACCCTGAAAAGGGTACGCTGTGACGATGGCCTTGGCATGGAGATCAGCCTGCCAAGCTCAGAGCCAGAGGGTTCTTCTGGTGGCAACAGTGGAGGCCAAAGCCCTGGAGGAAAAAATCATGGCATCGAGAGTGGCATCAGCGGAGAATAATAAAGCCTGGAGAAGTCTATTCGCTCTCTCAGCTAAGCGCTTGTTGGAGAAATAAGCTGGACCATCTTCTTGGACCAGGCAATAGAGGCCCTTGCCACTACCGTGGCTGTTAGTAAAACAGTAAATCACCGTGTACAATTAAACAATATTTGTTGGTTTTTATAAGCAATGTTTAGAATTCAATTATTAACAAAATTACAACAATAACACTACAATATGTAATATAAAGCTTAGCTGTACATACAGAGGAATACAGTACTAGTTACAGACAAACGACGGAGTTCTAGTACACTATCCGTTTGCGTGTCCCTCTTCAGGTTTGTCATTCTGTAATTATTTCTTCATTAGAATGAAGTGGTGCATGCCATATTTCAAAATGCTAATTCTTATACTATTTTTTGATGTACGCATAATAATTGGCTAAGCTTCCCTCAGTAGACCCAGTCACATTAGAGCTTGCTATAGGAGCTCCCCAGTCACCAGAATCTAAGCGCGGTAGCGTAATAAAAAAATTGTATAAGAATTAGCATTTTGAAATATGGCTTGCAGCACTTCATTCTATTGAAGAAATAATTACAGAATGACAAACCTGAAGAGGGACACGCAAACGGATAGTGTACTAGAACTCCGTCGTTTGTCTGTAACTAGTACTGTATTCCTCTGTATGTACGGCTAAGCTTTATATTGCATATTGTAGTGTTATTGTTGTAATTTTGTTAATAATTGAATTCTAAACTTTGCATATAAAAACCAACGAATATTGTTTAATTGTACACGGTGATTTACTGTTTTACTAGCTATTATACACCGTGGTCCTGTTTGTTGTACTACCGTGGCTTTGGCTGTTGCTGTGATGGCCATGGCTGTGGCCTCATGAGCCTTGCGTAATCGAACTCTGCTTTTCTATCCAGGCTGTCCCGCATCATGCCTTCACCGTCTTCAGAAAGCCGGCCTGCTGTTTGGAATGCAGTAATCAGAGCATCCACTAGGGGGATACAGTTTCTTAACATTAGGAGGGCAATGCTTGTTAGCCATAGGCTTTTTTTCTAGAATTTTTCTAGAAATTAATGGAAAGGAAAACCTTCTCCACCCCTGGGGTTCTTGGGAAATAATCTTTCCTCCCTCTTGGTCGGGACCCATCACCGGGGTCAGAGTTAGTGGGATCGTCTGGCTTGGGTTTAGGTAAAAGTTCTAAGGCAGACATAGTCTTTCTGAGTAAGTACTGATAGTCCTCAGACTTGAAAAATCTCATAGAAAGTTCTGGCACATCCATCTCCTCTTCCACCTCCTCATCTGATAGAAATTCCCTTTCTTCCCTGTCCCCAGTCTGTGAGAAGTCCCACTGGGGATCGTCCCTCATAGTGCAAAAGTGTTCTTTTCTAGCCGCTTTAGGGTGTGTTCAGACGAGCCATTGAGTCCGCTTTCGGCATGCTTCAGTAACGGATTTTATATCCACGTTCACACACCCAACATCTGCGCACCGTCCCCAGCCATTGCTTTCCGGCTCAAACCCCCTTTAAAATGGAGTATTTTGTTACCAGGTCCCCAGGTGGTGTTTTTCTGATTCTCGGGTTCTAGCCACACTTTTCTGATGTCTGATCGCTCCTATGGTGTCGAGCCACTTCTGCGTGGAAGCCTGAGGCTTCCACTCTTCACCTGCCATTTTATTTTAGCGTTGGCGATACGCGCACAGGCGGAGCTCCGCTCCTGTATTATTAAAAACAATGTTTAAATGGTGCCTAGTTTTGTTGGTTAGATGAGTTTGGGATCTTACAGAGGCAGACCCCGCGGTTTGTACAGGCCCCTCCCCATACTCAGCTCTCCCCCCCCACTGTTGCTGCCCTCAGCCCAGCAGCTGGTGACACCATGCTGCTTGCTGCTGCCCTGGCTGTCCTTGCTGCTGCTGGGAGGTTAGAGGGGAGGGCTGCTGAGTGGGGACACCTGCCACCCACCGCCACGCCTCCCTCCTGGGTGCCTGCCTGCCTGCCTCTCTCCCTGCCACGGCCGGCCAGGCTCCCATGAGGAGGAGGAGGCACCCTGCTTTCTCCCTTTGAACATGGAGGCTCTCTAGCAGCCATGCCTTGCTGGCTTTCTGGTCATGCCAGCTACGCTCAGGGCCGCTCTGCTGCTTTTTCCGGATGTCGCCTCCCCCAGTGCCTTTTAAGACACCAGCTGCTCAAAGCAAAGGAGCGGGGGGGGGATTGCAAAGAGTTCAAGCCCCACCATGAAAGGAGCTGCTGCCGCTGCCAGGTGTGAAACAAGCTCGAGGGAAGCGCGGCGCGCCTCCAGAGAGACTTTCAGCATTTTTTGCTGTGGCCGGAGCATTTCCTGCCTGGGAGGTGCTTCTGTAAGACCCGGAGAGGGTTCCTGAGTCGCCCTCCCCCCAAACCCTAACCCCTTCGCTCCCCGCCACAACCTCTCCCGCTCTGACAATGGAGCCCAGCCTGCCAGCTCCTTACACGCTCAGACTGCCGGGCACTTGCGAAACAATGATTCCTCCGGGGAAAGCCAGGAGGGAGTTGAACGGGTGGATGCACCAGCCACCGGGGAGTCCTTGTGGGGCATTGCGAACAATCCCTCGATTGCCTTTGTTAGGGAGCCACCGAGCATGCCCATGCGGATGTGCCACCTCCCCAATGTGTGTGTGAGAGAGAAAGAGAGCATGCAGAACATTTTCCCCAACGTCCCTGCATACACATGCACCGCAGCCGAGTGACCTGGAGGTAGGGCTTAGAAGAGGAGAGGAGACACAAGGAGAGCGTCATTTGGTGCTTGTGCCTTCTTCCAGTGCAGATCGCAAGATGCCCTGGGCTGGGTTAGCTGCCGGCCCTTCCTTGGCCCCCTCCCCCCAAAATCCCTAGCTACAGCGCTGCATGGAGGCCTGTTTCGGGGTAAAAGTTTAAAGGGAAGTGTTACAGTAGTTGGGTTGAAGTGGAATTCTACAGATGGCCGCCTGTGCGCATGCCCAAACTGAGAGAAGAAGAAAAAAACACCGACGCACGCTCCCACGTGTGAACGGTGGGGAGCGATGTGGGTACGCAGCGATCTGGAACAAGGAGGTGAGTGTGATCACGATTCTCCAGGTAAAAAAAAACACGTATCGGGACCGGAGCAATTTAAATCACTCCCAGCATGCCGTCTGACCGCACCCTTAGTTGGCCAGGAAAGTCTTCTCTTCTCTGGGTGGTTTCTATCCAGACCTCCCTGAGGGCAACAACTAGTGGAGGAATGGGAGGGGCAGGGACCCATATCCCCAGTATGGGAACTGCGTTGGAGAACAGAGATTTCTTCCCTCATGGCCCGCCTGAAGAATTGCATGACTTCAGGAGTCAGTAGCGCACTTCCGCCTCTGTCGGGGTTACTCACAGGTGGACCCATAGGAGAATGGGTGATCTTGGGATCTGTCTCCATAGGCACTTGAGCATTGGGAATGGACGACACGCCATCTGCATTTGTGTCCTGGCTTATGGAAGCAGCTATAGCTGCCCCGCAGCCCTCCCGTTCCCTCAGGGGGTTTTCATTTTGCCGCCTTATTCAAAATGGTGCCCACTGTGCATTCCGTCAACGAGGAGTATGACCATTTTTTGGCACGCTTCGTCTTTGGCGCTGATGGCGCCGCTGCCACAGCAGCAGAAGAGGACATGACTTTCCCCTTGGATGTGGGGTCTTGTGTAGGCAGCAGAGCTCCGTCCCCCTTGGACTCTGAGAAGAAGCCATCCGAGTCCTCCCAGCCTGACATCCCCAGCCAGAGCGTCGGGCAAGATGAAAGGAGGGGGGAAAGAAGAGTGGGTAAGGCGAGTGGGCAAGGGAGAGAGTTGGAGAGGAAGGCAGAGAAGGCAGGATACGGAGATGGGTGAATAAAGTAGACGTTTTTGGGAATTAGAAAAAAAAAGGCATAGAATACTTGCTGACTACTTGCTGCTCTCCCTATCAAGGCAGGAACAAAACTGAGCTGAGGGGCGTGTCCCACCCAATGTTCCCTCTAAGTCATGTGAGCAAAAATTTTACTTTGTGAGCTACTGGCATTAAAGTTGTGAGCGAGCCATTTGACTACTGTATTAAACTGGTTTGCTCTGGAGCCATCCTTCCTGAGCTAAGACCAAAATGTGTGAGCTGGAGGCTAAAAAACTGGGAGCTAGCTCACACTAACTCAGCTTAGAGGAACAGTGGTCCTACCTAGAGAGCAGGAAGTGAAGTTTTGGTTCCTGCCTCCCTAAGGATAGGGTGGGAAACACCCAGCAAGATGTCCTTTTCTCAGAGGAAGAAGTGAGAGGGATGAATGGTGGACTGGGAGGTGGCCAAGTGAGTTAAGAACAGAGATGGTTGAAGACAGGTACTATAGTGTCTAAGGTGTTAGCAGGTGTGATGGAGGAGAAAAGAAATGATAACTAAAAGGCAACAGGCATTCTTAGCAAAGGATGTTCCACAACAGAGGTGTGAGTAGTTCTTGATAAAGATGAGACCAACATTGTGTTCAATACAGTGCATAGGGGAGTTGTGTCAAAAGTGGAAACTGAAGAAAGAGATAGGAATGGAAGCAACTTAGTCAACAGGATTATGAAGATGAATGCTGAAATTACCAGGAAGACAGAGCATTTTTAGAGAGGAAGAAAGTCTTAAATCACTTTTAGTGAGCCAAGGGTGAAGGGAGAGATATGGGACAGCAGTTTGATGTTTCAGAGGTTAGTAGTGTCCTACAAATTAATCTTTGAAAGCCGAGAAGCTGTGGGATGGTGGTGGACCCGGAACTAGAAATTTATGGAAAGAAGAGATCAGTGTTTTGATGAGGGCAGCTAGCTGGAGGGATTGAGAGCAGACATGATAATGTAGGGTCATCATCTTCTGGGTTATAGAGTGGCAGTTGTGGAGGGTAAGGAAAGGGAAGCAGGAGTGGGAAGAGCTAACAAATGGGACTGATATTTGGGGATGGAGGGTAGTTGGTTGCCATAATGGTTGGGGGGAAAATACCAAAAGTGGAAGGAAAAAACTGAAAGAGGTGGAATGGATAGAGAAGAGGATGTCAGAGAGGTGATGCCCTTCAGTAGCCACCTTAGCTGTGTGCTCATGGTCATTTCCTGGATCCAGTCCTTATTTCAGACCACAGGGGATGCTGAGAAGATTACTAAGTTCTGGTGGAGGGAGTTACCATTTGGAAAAAAGAGAGAACACAATAGTAGCTGAAGCTGTGTTGTGTGGGAAGCATAGTACCAAAAAACAAGCAAGAAGGAAAAGCAGAAGGAAAATCAAACAGTACCTACTTGGTTGGAGATCTGGAGTTCCTTACTTGGCTGCTCCTGTGCTGAGCATTTAGCCATGACTCTGTATCTCTCTCCTGCCAACCTAGCAGTTCGAAAGCAAGAAATTGCAAGTAGATAAATAGGTACCACTTTGGTGGGAAGGTAACAGCGTTCCGTGCGCCTTGGTGTTTAGTCATGCCGGCCACATGACCACGGAAACGTCTTCGGACAGCGCTGGCTCTTCGGCTTTGAAACGGAGATGAGCACCGCAACCCTAGAGTCGGATTCGACTGGCTTTCGAGCAAGGGAACCTTTACCTGTATCTCTACAGTGGAAACAAGTGGTAACCAAAAGTTACCTGTTAAATTGTGTAGACAATAATGACTTCATATTTGAGCCATGCTTTATGTTTAGTGTTGTAGTATGTTGCTTAGATTTAACATAACATTCTCTTTGTTTACAGTCTCAGCTTTGCAATCGGAAACAAATGTTTGAATCTGTAGAGCTGGCAAGCCAGTCTGAAATCCAGCATTTAAAGAGTAAGCTGGAAAGAGCCAATGACACTATCTGTGCTAATGAATTGGAAATAGAGAGGTTGAATATGAGAGTGGATGATTTGAATGATGTCAACCGGAAGATACTGGAGGAACAACAAAGACTTCAAGATGAGATGAGACTTTCCCAGAACTCACTGGAGGTGAGTGTGTGAATTTCTTGGGAATGGTAATAAACAGTCTGTAAGAAATGGCAGTATGCTAAACTAGGAGAAAAGGCCCGTTGCGGACAGGAATGTGATGGGCGCTAGCAATAGTTCCCGGGTGAGGGGTGGGTGGGCCAGGAGGGGGCGGGGGGCCTCTGGCTGGCGTCTCCCGCTCGCTGGCCTCGGCAGGAGGGCAGGAGAATGGATGGGGAGAGCTTTAAAGGATCTCCCCGGCCACTTTCTGGCTTGCGCGCCTCCCTCCACCCATTCCCCCGAGGGCTCTGCAGTGGGGGAGGCGGTGTAAATGGGCCTGTGGCGGCTAGCGCACCACTGCAGCGGCCCCACACAAACTCCCCTGAGGCCTCTGAAGCGGGGGGTGTTGCAAATGGGGCCCTGGTGGCTAGCACACTGGCGCCACTGCCCTCCACCTGCCCCCTGTGGCCGCTGAAGCTGGGGGCACTGTAAATGGGCCTGCAGTGGTGGCAGGCGCGCTCCCGCCGCCCTCCCCCGCTCCACCCGAGGCCTCTGCAACCAGGCGGGGGGCATAAATGGGCACCCGGCCACTCTGGGCGGCCCAGCAGTGATGGGGCGAAGGCACGCGGCCATGGCGGGCCAAGGCGACCGGCTCGAGACCCCCGCAGGTGGAGGCTAGGCACGGTCCTCCCATGCCGGGATGAAGGCGTTGGTGGGTCAAGTTGGCCAGCCTGACTCCTCCCCCCCCGGCTGCTGGAGGCACCGGCGGAGAGGCCCCATGCCACCCGGCCCTCCGGGAGGCCGCCAAGCGGATGCAGAAGGCAGGGGCAGGGGCTGGCGAAGACGGAAGAGAGGCGAGTGAAGCGGTGGCTGTTCAACCCCCACCCGGCTGGGATGCGGCTGTGAGTCAGTGTTGTTGTACTGGGGTGCGGCGGCGGTGGAGGGGGCCTGAGTAGGCCTCCCTGCACCCGGCTGCGGTGGCAGTGGAGCAGGGAAAGGTGAGGCGGGGGCGGTTGGAGGTCTCGCGCGGCGGTGGCAGAGTGCCCAGCTACCTGGAGGCTGCCTGGGGTGATGAGGAATGGTGTGGCAGTGGTAGGATTGAGCTGATGCTCGTACACATCCGAGCGCCGGAGCGTCCATTCCACCTGGCGGCCCCGCGCAGACTGAGGGCGAGAGGCTGCCTGGGGGGGGGGTCTGTGGGCGGGGGCGAGGAGATGGAGGGAGGCAATGCAGCCAGGGCATTGGCCCCCCTGCTGAGCAACAGGTCAGGGACTCAAAGGGTAGGGAGGCGTGTGAAATGTTCAGGTGAGTCTCACACCAAAATGCTTTTATATATAAGGAGAGATGGACTTCCTGTTATTCTTGTGTGGGAGCCTTCTATCACATTGAGAAACAGCATTTGATAGCAGGAGGGAAGGACAACCTCGATCCAAAGGCAGGAGTTGAACTTGACGCACGTTACAGGCACACTACCTGTGCACCAATATACACACCAATACCTAATTCAAATCTGTAATCTTGACCCTGTTCATTGTGTGTATGTATCAGTCATTTCCAACTTCTTTAAAGGTTTTACATGAGGAGAAGATGGAACTTAGGGCCACACTTCTGTCTCAGGAGGACTTTGTCAACACCTTTAAGATTCAACATGAGCAGTTGCAGGAGGAGATATCCAGGCTGACTGAAACCTTGCACAACAAAGAAGCTGTCATCAGGTATGGTCCTTGACATCTAAATGTAACCAGATCATTAGCTTTTGCCTATAACCTGGGATAGGTTCTCCTCCCCAGGGCAAGCATCTGGTTCTTTACTTTGGAGTCTGAATTTGTTTCCCCATTCCAAGTCCAAAAAAGACTGCCCACACCTTTCTAAATATGAAAAAACCCCACTAGAATTAGCCTTTGATCCAACAACATGCAAACAGAAACATAAGCAGACTAGTCTCATATGCAGTCCATTTAAGAAGGTCTTAGCAGAGCATAAAATGTCTTTGAAACTGACAGCTTCTTCTATGGGAGGCCCATCTCCTCTGAGATAACTGATAGACTTGCTACATTTCATTGCACTCTGTTAGAAGAATTAATGTTGGAATTCATGTTCTTGGCTGCAAGCCCGATTTTTGTTTGCCACTGACCTTGCCCTTCACCCCAGGCAAAAGGGGCAAAGTATTTGAGGTAATTCTGAGCTTCGGATACAAATTCCCAGGTTTGAAAGGAGAAAGATGAAGGCCTGTTGCTCTCAGCTTCATGCTTACCAAGGTAATCACTGAGCAAATTCAGAGCCCTGGAACTTGGGCTTTTGCTGAGCACTGTCCAATAGCAGAAATTGTATGGGAATAATACTGGGATTGAGCCTGCTTGCCTCCCTCCGTCCGGTTTGTAGGGACTGATCTGTGTTCCTGTACAGGTCACTGGAGGAGCATCTGCAGAGCAGTGAGGGAGCACAAGAAATCTACCAGCATGAGCCAGAGTTGGAGCATGTATCCCTGCAGCTAGATCATGAACATAAGAACAAAGCCAGTATACAAGCTGAGGTGACTCACCTTGAGGGCAGGTAGATGATAAACCCAAAAATTCTCATAGATAAGAAATATGTCATCTTTGGGAAGTAGTATATAGAAAATAAGGTCTGCATCCTCAATGTCCCTGGATACTTTGGTTATTTAGAAGTTCTCATTTGCACACTTTTGGAATTTTCTTGTGGTATGTTAGCTATAAAAACTGTAGCTGGCTGCTAAATTTGTAATAAATATGCCCTAATACCATTAGTAATAGAAGACCCAGGCTGACTCTAGCCGAATACCACTTTTTTCATTATTATTTTTTTGCAGAGCTGGTATTATGAAGCTTACTTCTCTGCTAATGTTGTATCTGCAGTCACTGAACAGGGGTGCTTTCCAGTTAAAAATTGACTAAAAGTCCTTCACAGGATCCAATGGGTATCATCAGTACTCTGCTGTGACCTTTTTTGCAAAGCACTTTGTGGATACAGTATTTGCATCCAATCTAACTTGGATGTTATTTTGGTTGTATCTGAAATCCTTGAGGCACCCATTGATTACCATTGTATGGATATATTTCAGCCAGTTTCACTTGGGGATGCAGACTAGGTGCTTGGGGAAGTTTGTATATTATTTACCCCCTCAACCCTTGTCCTTCACTGCTTGTGACATTGATCTGTAATGGATGGGCCAATTAGGTCAGCCAAGTAGTGGATACTTTTTTTTTGTTAGAGGGCTTTCTGCCAGCTGCTTCGAAACATTTCTGAATCCAGCTGACATGGGTATTTATAGACTACTGTAAAATTTACCATTTTGGAGCAAGACGATCAAA
>NW_015159772.1:239571-242329 GCF_001447785.1 Gekko japonicus
TAATCTTAAATTCAATCCAGACAAAATGGAAATAATTATTTTGGGAGGCTTTGTAGACCAACTAGAAGGGATGAGACCTATCTTTCCTTGCAAAATCAGATTGGAATGCTACTGGACACTGCCTTGTTCCTGGATGCTCTTTTGTCAGATGTGGTGTGGAGCCATTTTTTTGAACTTGGGCTACATCTGTTTCTAATAGAAACCTGGTCATTGCCATCTATGCCTTCATGAACTCTTAATTAGATTACTGTAACTCACTGTGTATGGGGCTGTCATGAAGATGGTTTGGAAATGGGGGCATTCTATTTCAGCTACAGACAAATTAATCATGAGAGCTAACAAATACTGTTACATTGTGGCTGTAATGAAATAGTTGCACTGGCTACCAAATACTTTCTGAACTCAATTCAAATTCTGTGTCTGAGCTATAAACCCCTAAGTGGCATTGGATCACTGTATCTCAAGGAGTGTTTTTTCCCATATAAGCCTTCCAAAATTTCAAGATCAGTAGGCGAGGCTATACTTCAGATACCATAATATATGGAGGCATAGTTGACGGCCTCCTCTAAACTTTAGAATTTCCTACCTTGAGCAGTTCATCTGATACATCCTGCTGATGTTCTGAAGATTGGTTAAAAGCTATCTATTTCAGTTGATTTTTGGTAGGTCAGATTGTTTGCATTGCTGTTCCTAATTGTTGTTAGTGGTTTAACCCCTGCCTATCTGTTGTTTGATTTTCTCTGACGATAGGTGGCTTTATATTGATAGTTTAAACTATAGTTTAAAAGTTTGGTAATTTGTTTTATCCTTCATCTTCTTGTTGATTTGTTTAATTCCGCTATCTTTTGCGTATTATCTGCTATTTGTTTATGCAGCCCTTCCATTTGATTGGAGAATTGTTTCGTTATTTTTTCATAGATTCTTTAATTGGGTCCAGAGCTTCAGAGATTGCCATCTTAATTGTCTCCTGAATTAGCACTTGTAAATCTTTGGTTGTAGCAGATGGTAGACTGGAAGTCACGGATTTAAGTGCACCTGGTGAACCTGTGGGTGGTTTAACCGGTCTATTGCTCCCAGACATTTTGTTTCAAGTTTAAAATAATATCAAGAAAGGAAGGAAAAAAGCCTTCTTCTTTTAAACAGGACACAGTTTTCTTTCCCTCCCAAGAGAAGTTGATGTTTATGCAACAAGTTTGTTTTCAGAATACCATGTACCATTATTTTTAAACAGTCAAATTAATCTTGTATAGACCCAACTGGAATATATCTCAGCACAGCTATGTTATTATGGGAACAGAATTTTAGAGTTCACTTCCTCCCTATTTGAACCTCACCAATATAACACAGAAAATACAGTCAAACACCAGAGGTAAAGGGCAGAAGCCAAGCGTACTTTAGTCTAATTGGGAGCCTGAAGTATTGGTAAAGGGGTTGACAAGTCAAACCAAAGAGTTAATTGTCTTACAGATGCCGTTCCAGTTGTAGCAGAGTTTCCCTTTTAAATGTTATATTTCCCAAATGAAATACAGTATCTTCTTGATTCCAAAGAACAGAAAACCTGTAAAGTTTAAAAAGGAGCAAACGACTCCAAGCTCCACCCCACAAAGGGGAAAATTGGGGTACGTTGCAGAGTCTACAGTCGTCTTTTGACTATAATTCCAAACTCTACCCCACAAAGGGGAAAAATAGGGTACGGTGCAAGGTCTACAATCTTCTTTTAGTTATGGTTTCTTTAAGTAGTAAGTTCACAGCTGTCAAAAAACATTCTTTATTTCAAGTCCTTAGAGATAGCCACATGGCATTGCTTAAATTCTCTATAGCCGGCCGCTGATTAGAAAGGTGGGGGGGGGGACCTCCCACCTCGCTCTTAAGTAATTTTAAAGTTTAAACGAGCTAATGTCTCTGTTCCGGAGAGGAATGATGAGTCATTTACTCACGCTGGTATTGGAGTTGAAATTCAGGCACCCCCCCCCCCTCATTGGGAAGCGACAGCTAGGCACTCATGTCGCCATGAGCATTCTCTGATGTCCTCTGCATTGGGGGCAATCCACAGCTTCAACCCGCACGGCGCCATGGTACAGGAGGCCCGAATCAAGCCCCTTGCTCTTCGCACCTCTTCTCAAGGGTGCAGTGTGGTCTCGGGAGCCCCCAGACCTCAAAAAGGAACAAAGGAATCAGCAAGCTCAAGGAGCGCACCTCGGCTTTACCGCTCCACTGCGCTGCAACCCGGGCCTCTCAAAAGTTTGGTAATTTGGATGCTTTATTGTGCCATCCTGAGCAGAGTTACTCTCTTTCAAGTCCATTGCTATCAGTGGTCTTAGAAGGGTGCCACTCTGTTCTGTATGGCACTGTTAGTCATTTAGAATTCTGACTTATACTTTTTATGGCTTCTGAGTTGTGCTTTAGAATAAGGCATTATAAGATACTATAAATAAATATATGTAATGTCCAAGAATCATGCATACTTGCTATACTGGCCAAAAATAGTAACTGGAATTTTCTTCAGTTAAAATATTTGAGCTAATCATGAACTGTCCTGTCATTTGGCTGTGTCAGAGTGGGATTTGCATCAGAATGATCTGGGTTTCAGGTGAGGTTTAGGAAAGCAGAATGGCTGCCAAATTCCTTGGTCCTGTGTTGTGTTCCTGCAGTAGCTTATGGATGGTTTTACTTAGCCTGTCTTTCTGGACTCTAGTCTAGGATCCCCAAATGCAAAGTGTACCCAGCTGAATGAAGAGTTGACTGAGAAGTGCCATGA